>NW_017307106.1:195526-212457 GCF_000935625.1 Nanorana parkeri
GCAGATAAACACATTCAAATAATTAGTGAGTTTAACTTATTATTAGCAGTACAACTATGAGTACAAAAACTGAAATTTGCTAATACCATGGTGCACTATTGTTCAATGGCACTCGGTTGTCTGATGGTTGCAAAAATGGTACTCGGTGTGTAAAAGGTTGCTGACCCCTGTTATAGACCTTTCATTTCCTTCTAAGCAAACTTACAAAATCAGCAGGGGATCACATAATTATTTTCCTCACTGTATAGCCAATCCAGTCAAAAACTTGATGGTCAAAGCTCATGTGTTATGATTACTTTTTTTCTATATACTGTCACATGACAGCACTATAAGATGTATGTTCTACAACACTTACTTTACATATGCTCCACTAATGGTTTCTTACTCAAATGAACAGAACTGTTAAACACAGTTTCTACTTATTGGAATCATTTATAAATCATATCCCTTTGTATTTAAAGTGGGGAAAAAATCCCTGCTCGTATAAATCTCAGAAAAAGAAGGTGCTTTTGTCATTACATACTGCATAGATACTAAAAGGAGGTGAACACAGGTGTCACATTTTTCAACATGCAGTGAGGAAGTTGCATGCACTTGTGAGTATGTGTTTCACAGTGAAATACATAAAAAGGTCATGGTCAGGGGCCAGGAAAATCCTTCATTACAGGCGCTCCAGGACACTAGAGGCTTGCTACAACAAATAGACTCCATATACATGTACAAAAGACAACAGACTGGCAAATAAATTACTGACCATTTCTGAATGAATTTTCTTAAAACAAATACTACCTTTTCTCAAGGTCTATTATACATATACATTTTGATATCATGAATATTACCATCATCACTATAGTGTCCCAGTTTCTAATATTATTTTGTATGACATACATTATAAAAGGTCAAAAAAAAAATGTGAAAACATACGCTTTTATGTTGAACATTACTGATTCTACATACATTGCCATAGCTGTTCCTATAAATGTAAAGTTTATTATCCTTAATTTTAGGGATGCACCAATGCCAGTATCGGTGCCAATACTGGCCATTTTCACAAGTGCTTGTGAAAATGCCCTGATACCAAAAACAAATACCGGTGCTTTAATTTTTCACATGGCACCAGCTGCCTTAGGTCCTGTGCTTGCTGGAGACCTCGGGGCAGCCTTCATGGGAACCATATGGTGCCTGTTGAGACCCTCTACACATCTCCTCCTCCTGAGACCCTCTGACCAAGACATCAGGCCGCCCCCCCTGGGCCCCCGAGACATCAGACCAGCATCCCGGAGCAGGGCGGCAGCACAGAGTGCTCTATGTACGGTATGGTGCAGCAAAATTGCACCTGAATTTCTCAGCTACTTAAATACTGCCTGCGATTTTTGTTTTGTGCTTTATTCTGTATTGCTGTAAAATGTATTGCTGAGATTTGTAGTCTTCTATAGCAAATTTTATCCTGCATTACTGTATAGCCAGGATTTGTAGTCCTCTATAGCATGTGCCATTCTGCATTGCTGTATAATTTATTGCTGGGATTTGTAGTCCTTTATAGCTGGTGGTATTCTGCATTGTTATATATCGTATTGCTGGGATTTGTAGTCCCTCTACAGTGTGGCGTCAGTGCCCGGAATACCAGGCTCCCCGCTGCGACTGGGCCCTGACGCTCCACCACTGTCCTAAAATCATTAGTCTCTGTTATAGAAAAACTGTGACAAATGACACTAAAAAAAAATAGGTATCAGTGATTGGTATTGGCTAATACTTGAGGACAAGTATCGTTACTCGTACTCGGTCTGGAAAAAATGATATTGGTGCATCCTCACCTAACTATATAATGATTAAAGTGTATTTCCACTTTGTGGCCAAACTTGGACAACACCTATTTTATATTTGTTACATGTTCCTATTCACCATATTCTTCTTTGCTGTAGCACACCCTGTGGATCCCCCTTCTTTTAAAGGAAGCATTTGAGATCCCTGAGGAGCAGGGAAGCTGCGAAGCAAAGAGAAATGACTTATCAGCAACATCAGATTCCACAGCTGCAGCAACATCACCTGTGCAAATCCCAGGTTTCCACTCACAGTATGTTCAGCAGCTGAGGTTCCAGGCTCTGAGAAGTGGGCAATGAAACCTGGACCAGTGCAGGTTGTTATGCGGGAGCCAACCTTGTAGATGCTGGAGTGGCTGGATAGTTGGTTCCCTGCTGAAGCTGCATTTATGTTCAGCTACCAACCCTCTAAAGAGCATCTCTATAATCTGCAATACAGCAAACTCTTCTGTTACACTTGACCACCCCCACCCACCTCTTCCAACAGCACCTACATCTCCCATATCACCATACACCCCCTTCATGCACAAAAATCACATCCCTACTTCCTTCTATCCTACTCCTTCTCCGGTTACCCTGCACCCACTATCTTCCTTCTGTTCACCCTAACCCCCCATCGCCCAGTCACCCTGCACACTCCCTCCTGGCTCTACTCATCCAGAACCCCCCTCCTATTACACTACACACTACCTCCTCCCTCTGCTCACCCTGAACCCCCCCTACATTTCTTTCTCCCCACACCCACTTACCCTACCTCACTGAACCCCCCTCCTGTCACTTTGCACCCACCATCCTGTCTCATCATGCACTCATCCTTCTTCCTCCTCTCAATACCCTTTCCCCCTACACCTTTCAACCCACACCCACTTTGCTCCACCTGCTCACCCCAAATCTCCCTCCTGTCACCCTGCACACATCCTCCTGCATCTGCTCACCCTGAATTCCCATCTATTCAACCTACACCCACCCTTCTCTGTACTCACCTTGAACCCCCATTCTGCACCCACCATAATTCCTCTGCTCACCCTAAACCCTCATGTTGCCCTGCATCCACCCCACTCACTATGCCCCCCTCCTCTCCTGTTGCACCCACTCTTCTCCCTCTGATCAAGAACCCTCCACTGCACCTCCTGTGACTCTTCACCCACCGTCCTACCTCTGCTCAACCAGAACCCCCCTCCTCCTTCTCCCCCTGAACCCTCCCCAATCATTGGGCCCCCCTTCAATCAACCCTCTTCCCTCTGGTCATCCTGCACCCACCCTCCTGCCTCTACCTCTATATTCACCTATCGACATTTCACCAGCCTTGGTGAAATTGGCTTTTGTCATCGGGAAATATCTAGACCTAAAAACACAAAAATAGCACAGCTCTGTTAACATACATAACAGCTGTTTTCCCTGAATTTTTCAGTTGATATGTAGATTATACCAACATCATCATAGTATTATTGTATCATCATTATATTGCAACTTTTTATACTACGCAGTGTAGCATTTAGATTCTTTTTAATATTCCAAACCTTGGCTAGCACACTGTTAGTAACAATGAACATTAATTTTGAAATAAAAATGACAATAGATGCTTTGGATTATGTTAAAAAAAAATGTAATAAAAATTGTGTTAAGTGTAGTAACTTATATCAACAACATTTCTAAACCAATTTAAGTATGGTTTTTATTAGGGATGCACATATATCAAGTACTGTACTTGTTACAAGTACAGATATTTTTCCAGCTCCAAAACTAGACTAGAGAAAAAAAAATGTAAAGTTAGGAGGCAGCTGTTATTTTTACATACACACACTTATTTAAGGATGCACCAATACCACTTTTTCCAGACCAACAACAAGTACTGATATGTGTCCAAGTACACACAGATAGCAAATTTACACCTTTTTTTTATTGCCATGTGACAGTTTTTATAAAACAATACACACTATAGATTTCAGGACAGTGGTGGAGTGCCAGGGCCCTGTCCCAGCTGCATCCACATAGCAATGGTATTTGAACTGGTATCTGTGCATCCCCTAATTACAGGCACTCATTGTTCATATTAAACAAAGTGCCCCTACAGCCACAGTTATCAAGGTAACAAAACTGAGGTTCATCACAAAACAACAAAACCAGGATTTCCTCTTTAAGGTGGCACAAGGCAAGCAGAAAATATTCTTGGGAACTTGTAAATGTCAAAAGGCACAAAACCATTGGACTGCAGTGGAACAAAAAAAAAGAAGAAGCCTCGACAAGCAGTACTAAATTGTTACTTAAAGTAAAAAGTTGTCTCAGACTGAAATAGGTATCATTAATGTATATGCAGGCCTTAGGGTATATGTAATTTTAAGAAAACAAATGGTTTTTGAACTTCCCATAAGACCACATGGTCTGGAAAAAAAATCATCACTGGCAACAAACTGGTTATCAAGAAATACTTCAAGCATAGCATTCAGTTACCAAGTCTAGAAACCACAAGAACCAGTTGGTTGACAAGTAGTTTAGATCTCATCTAGCTTAGCTGCAAGTGATTTTAAAGGAGAACTATGGGGTTAGTGCTTTTTCCCATAGTTCTCTGAACGGTAACGGGAGGACACAAAACTAGCATCCTTCCGTTACCCAAAGCTCAGTATTCCGCGAGCTGCAGCTCGCGGTATACTGAGAAGCCGCAGCTGAAACGGATCCCATCAATTATGTCTGGATCCGCCCAGCTGCATGAGTGACAGCTGGCTCTGCCTATCTAGAGGCAGAGCCATCTGTACCCGCCCCCTCCCCATCCGTTCCGCCAGTCAGCACTGGAGGATCGAACAGGGGAGGGGAGAATCCATTCAGAACCCCTTTCTTCAGTGATAGGATCGAGAAGTGAGCGAACGCTGGTATGTGTTCGCTCACTTCCTGATCTACTGAGGCAACCTGTGACAGTTTCATTGTCACAGGTCGGCTCAGATTATGAGGCCGAGAGAAAAGCACTCACCTCATAATTCTCCTTTAAAGCTACAAGCTGTATTACATAAGCCAACCACAACCACCAATACAGTTGCAGATGGAACCACTTTCAGGCACTGAAATCTTAAAATACATTGACATTTTTTCTTACAAGATTTAAGGGAAATTTGCTAAAAATAAAGACTAGCATACAAAATAGTCAAATTCCAATCAAAGGCGGCCATTCGTCACACATCTTATTACTGAGGAAGAGCTTTAGAAGTTCATTATCAAACTTTTGTGCAAATAGAAGTCTTGGTAAGTTAAAGTGGAGTTTGTTGCAGGGTTCACAATGGGGAATAATCTGAAAATGTCATTAACTCACCCCCCTAATTTTCCTCAATATCTGTTATTAATTCATTCATGTTACATTCACTTTTTGTGATTGCATATGCTAAAACAGAGCATCAGAAAAACAAAAACTGATCATTTAAAATCCACTTTTATAGTGCTTTCTTGAAGTATTTCCCCCCTATTTCCCTGGTTCTTTTCCCTTTTGTAGTGTTATAATTTAATGGATTAAAATTAGGATTTTTATCATTTCAATTATACAACATATTTACAATGTGCAAAATATTGTTCAATGGTGACACAAAAGCTGAAAACAATTTAGGTATTTGTTTGGTTGCAAAAGGTACCCCCTACCCAAGTTAATAATCGATAGAACCCTCCCCTGGGACAATTAGAGTTCATCTCCAATGGATCCTGCAATTTTGCCTGTTCTCAGTTTGTATGAGTACAGTTGAACAATATTTTTTATGGCCATTTTGCAATTATTTGTTGCCTCAATGTACATGCATTAATGTACATTATGTCGCGTAATGCATGTTGCTGAAGGCAGCATCAAAAGGTCCGGAAAATCAGACATGTCACAAAATTTGTTGTGCAATGCACTATGGTGCATTGTGGGATGCTGCAACGCATATGCATTGCCTTAGTGAATTGTGCTGCATTTCAAAATAAATGCATGTTAACGCAATGCAACAGTGTAATGGACCCCAAGTCTTTTAATTGATTCTCAAATACTCCGTTTTTGGTTTTAAACCACTCCAGTGTAGCTTTGGATGGGTGTTTCAGGGAATTGTGCTGCTGTAAGGTGACCCAGGTCTAGTCAATCACAGATTGAAAAAGGGTTTTCACCTAGCATGTTTTTCTTAAGCCTGTATTTGGCTCCATCCATCTCACTGTCAATCTATTTTCCAGTTCTGGTTAATAAACGTATCCTGCAATTTAATGCTACCACCACCATGCTTTACTGTGGGTAAGATGTTCTTCAGGTGATGAGCTGTGTTGGTTTTCCACCATACATTGCATTTTGTTTTACAGAAAAATGATTTAGAAAGTTTAGTCTCAATAGACCAAAGAAATCATTTTCTGTCTGTTTGGTGTGTTTCTTCCCAAGTGGATCTGACATTGCTTTTTTTCCCCATCACTCATTCATGAAGCACGTTCTTGTGAGTAATGGTGGATAGCCCTCTCCAGACAGTACTACAGTTGTATATTTTTTAATATGTTTTTAACTGTTTCAAAGTATAAATAGGTTTTTCAAACCACTGTATGAAAACAAATGTAATACTTTACTACCTTAAGATAGCCAAGAACCTCATTTGCTTACCTGTCAAAATTTTTATTTCTATGCACTATGCCAAAAAAACAGACTCCAAAAAACAAACAAAAAAACATGTTGTGTAGCAAGGAAGATTATGGCACAGGACAGGAAAGAAGAGACGGATGAAAGCTGGTATAGTGTAACTCACCTGAGCGAGAAAACCTTTAGCGGCCCAAGATAAAAAGTCCAAATCCCTGGCTCCTTGGCTAGCATAAAAGATATTCTGAGCAACAGCGTTTGAGAGAGAAATAGCAGAGAAAATGGGGTGGGAGTAGCAAAGTGCATAAAATACCATTAATACAGGCAAAAGCACAGTTAGATTTACACTGCCTAGGATGTACAATACTAAGGAAATAATCAAACCTTAAAGCAACAGTAATACATGTAGAAAACCAGTTTGAAACACCCAAAGCTTGGCCTTGGTGTAGTGTGTCATGCCATTTACCAGATTAGTGAAAGAACACAATCTTCAAAAAAAAAAAGTAAAAATACAATGTCGGGTGTAAATGGCAAATGTTTACAACAAAATTTCACATAGAAAAACAGAGATCACCTTTCAATCGAGAATGTTGAACTTAAGCAAATTGCAATCACGGACCACTCCTCCTAATATTGATTGTTGTCTAGTTGTCATTTTAACACTTTGGTTTTATTACTTTTGACAAGGAATTCTAATGTTTTTCTGATTTACATTTGCTATATGTTTGTTCTGAGTTCAGAACACAGAAGTAGTGAAGCCACAAGGCTTTTAGGAGGTGGCCAGCAATGGCAGCTTGCATATTACTTTCATAACATGTGCACTTTAAATAATGATATACATTTTGCTACTATATTAAAAATGACTTCACTGAATAGCAAAACACCAACCAGGAGTTGTACTAATAACCAAATAGCACAGTAAGAAAAACAAAATGCTAGAGACAGATATTCTAAAAACACAATTTTGCTGTGTATCTAGCGAGAAATCTAAACCCTGTTCCCTAAATAGCAAAATCCCTAGAGATCATGTACTCCATAGGTTTAAAAAACAAAACAAAACAAAAAAAACAGACTCTGCAGTAGGTACTAGAAGGTTGTGCGACCCCTAATAGCTAAAATAATTAAAAAAAAAAACAATATTAAACACATTTGACATGTGTGGCCATACATTTGCATGTGGTTTGTATGCATTTTACACCCTGCAGGTTTTAAGTTATTTCCTGTTCTGCAACCATAAATTAGAAGAAAAAAAAGGTAAGAAATATGCATTAAAAAAAAAAAAAAACACTTGCATGTGGGCTATGTTTTATTTGTTTTACAAGAGATTGCAATTCATTTCTACACAGCCTTAAAAATTCTGCATTTCTCAATTGGTGAGAAAGAGGCATAGTGAAAACAATGAATTTCTGATTGCCAACACACTTCACCTGTGTAAAATGCAGCAAAATGCATGCAATCTGGGGCAATGTGAATGAGACCTTCAATTTACAAATGCTTAGATGACAGAAATAACCACAACAAAAATCCTAAGGTCACCAACACTGCACAAGCACAGGTTGTTAAGTGTCAGTAAATTCCCCATTGTTCTCCAGGGTCACTGCACAGATAAAGCAATACATGAATATACAACTTTGCAACCAAGCTGAAATTTGCCCATCATGCTTGGCAGCTCCCAGGACATACAGAGGAAAGATGGTTGGACATGTTAATTACACTTTTTATACCAAATGTTGTTATATGGTTTTGTTGTACTAAAAAATCTAACTGCTAACTCATAAATCAAAAAATGAACTGCTACAAGACACAAATATATTCAAAGTGCATCAGCAATCTGTGGATGGGAGTTCTCCAAATGCATAAATGTGTCTATTTAACATATAGTGATGGGCAGCCATAAAAAAAAGTAAGTTGTTTTCTGAGTATTTAACACAGAGACCATGAAGGTGACCACTGGCTAGCCTCAAGAAGGGGTTCACCCCTACGTCGTTCCAACCTCAAAGCAGCAAAAACTCCATTCTACCATTTAGTACTCTTCCTACACTTAACACAGAATGGTTGTAATACGTTTGTATATATATTGCTATACCAAAACAATATGACCTAGCAAAAAATGGTCAGTACAAATACAACCATAGGAATGATGCTTACTGCATCAAGCTGTATGTACGAGTAATTTTGTGTGGTATAAGTAATAAAATGCATTGCATTTCCGTACAAAATACTCTTAAGAAAGACTGTTGCAGTTAGCCCCATGTTCTAGAAACTACCAAGGACATTCCTTCCTCTTTCTCCTTGTTGACCAATGATTAAAGAAGTCCCACCAGAAACAGTTTCTGTTCCCCCGGAGGACAAAGTCTATGTGGCACACTGTCCCATTTTAAAAGGAGAACTATGGGGTTTAGTCTTTTCCCCATAGTTCTCCTTAGGGTAACGGGAGGACACAAACTAGCGTCCTCTCGTCACCCTAGGCTCAGTATACCGCGAGCTGCAGCTCGCGGTATACTGAGACGCCGCAGTATACCGCGAGCAGCTGCTCGCTGTATACTGAGACGCCGCAGCTGAAGCGGATCCCGACAATTGTGCCGGGATCCGCCCAGCTGCGTGACTGACAGCTGGCTCTGCCTATCTAAAGGCAGAGCCACTTGTACCCGCCCCCTCCCCGTCCGTTCCGCCAGTCAGCGCTGGCGAATCAGAGCGGGGAGGGGGGAATCCAGCCCCTCCCCTGTCACGGCAGAGAGCTGTGACAGGATCGAGAGGTGAGCGAACGCCGGTATGCGTTCGCTCACCTCCCGATCTACTGAGCCGACCTGTGACAGTCTCATTGTCACAGGTCGGCTAGAACTATGAGGTGAGTGAAAAGCACTCACCTCATAGTTCTCCTTTAAGAAGTGGTGGGAATGCTGAGCTAGCATAGTCCACAGAGCCACCCACTACTGTTGGACCACGATGCTCAGAAGGAGATAAATATCTAATGAGGTCAGGTTGACAGCACTCATCTCTGGCAGCAGGCATGCAGTGGAAATAAGTGCTGTCATTTGCCCCAGTAGGGGAGAGGAGTCTGTCAATGTAAAGCTCCTGTGTATGTTTTGTTTACTAGAAAATCCTTGAACTAGTCTCCCAGCAGCAGCATCCCCTCCACATCAATGCCCCGCTCACACCAGCCTCTTACTTCGCTCTCTTGCTCATTACAGCATACCTACTCCTCCTGGATAAACAAGGGAACAGCACAGGAAAGGAACATCAGAGCTGGGGACAAGCTATCTGCACTGCCCAGTGTGAGGCCAGCCAGGGAGAAACAGTGGGAGAGTAGGGGTGAGATCTTTGCACTTTTACGTGTGAAGCCAGACAAAGAGCCACAGTGGGAGAGGGCATGGGAGAAAAAAGGGGGAAAAGAAAGAGGAAAATATTAAAAATAAGGTGAGGCGGTTGACTGCATGCTTGACTTCTCATCTACCAAGGCAGACAGCGGGGGGGGGGAGCCAGGTGAGGTTGTGTGCAGCCAGAGGGAGCAGACACAAATCTGCACTGTCTGCACAGAAAGTACTCTCTGCATTTATGTTTCGACTTATGTTATTGCAAGTGTTCAGAGGAAGATAGGGGTGGCTATAGTGCTGTAGCTCTCCAGAGGAACGTAAAGTAAAAAAAGTTAAGTTTAGAACAGTAACAAGTGCTGCATGCACCTAGTCCACTAGGGGGAGTCGGCAATGATTTTAAGTTGTAATTATACCTATTCTGTCAAATCATAGGTCAAATAAACCTAATAGGAAAAAAGAAAATAGCACTGCGCTTCAAACTCAAAAATATTCCTAAAATATGAGAAAAATAGTATGAAATGTGAAATTGTCACATGTTTGTCTATGTTTATTATGGTTTATAGTGTCTAGACCATTAGACCTAGAGCTTTTTCTTACTATCATCAGCACAGGTGTTGTGTATGACACAAAATTGTTTATCACTTTGTGGATTAATCACAAGCGTTACACATCCATTATATGGCCAAGTTTTTGCAAACACCTGAACATTAAAAGCTTGGTGGACATCACCGTACACAGTCATGAAGTTTATTTTGCTCCCTCAACCCTTCTAGCAAGGATTTCCAAAAGGTTTTGGACTTTGTCATTGTGTATTTCTGCCAAATCAGTATTTGTGAGGTCAGGTATTTATGTTAGAAGAGAAGACCTGTCTCTCAATCTGAATTTCAATTCTCCCAGGAGTGATAGGGACCTGTCTTTAGGCACCTGGCTTTGTGTACATGGGCAGAATCTTTCTGGAATAGAAAAGAGCTTTCTCTAAACTGTTGCCACAAGGTTGGAAGCACACAAATGTCTAAAATGTGTTAGTATGCTGTAATATTAACAATATCTTCACTGGAATTACCTGAAGTTCTATAATTTGGAGGGGTCTACATACCTTTGGCCATATAGTGCATATGCTATAATACAAACATCCACAGCATTAGCTCAGCACTTCAGGATCTGCCAAATATGGCACGGAGTTGGGTGGGGCAGCAACGTGTTGACTGTACTTAAGGGGAAGCTATAAAGGTTTTGGGTCAATTTAACGGTTTTAGCGTTTTTAAAGGTTTCTTTATTTAATTTATATATAAACTGTTTTATACTCTTTTTTTTTTTTAACGTACTGATTTACACAACCTTAGTTTTAATAATACACTATCTATACAGGGTGCACCTGTGACAAAAGGGGTTTCTGGAGGTCTTCTAGGGAGAGAGTACAGCAGAAGCAATTTCACTTTTGTTAAAAAATCTTACACATTCATATGAAGGGAGGGGGACTCACGGGTGCGAGCCCTTGTCCATTCACGTCAGTGTGTAGATTTCAAGGGAAACTATAATGGTTTTGCATCAAAATGTTGAAAACATTTATTAAACCTTTAGAGGTTTTAAAATGTTATTATATCTTCTAATATATACTTATAATATTTGCATCTCAAATAAATATGTTGTACATGGCAGATCACTAAGGGTTTTTTTTAAACAGAAAGCAAAGTGGTAGTCGAAGTCAACTTCTTTCAGGCAAGCTTTTCCTTACTAAAACTTTGGATAGAGAGTGCTATAGGTCACTACTTTAATGCATCCATTGGATGTGTAAGTTTGTTAAAGAACGGTTTTACAGTAGCTTTAGATTAAAAAAAGCTAGGAAGACCCAGAATAATGTCAAAAGAAGCTGAGTTTTCCACCTGCTGGCTATATAAAAATAATATGCAATATTTTATATAACCGGACTTAAAAAGAAAAAAAAATTGTATATATATTTTTAGACTTTACCATAAAAAAAAAAAACTATATACAAAATCACAATGTGTTCCCTTTAACATGCTTACACACTAATTAATATTTCACAGTCTTTTCCCTGTGGGCACTATCGGATGTTACTCTATTCGATCAGTCTTGGACTGCAGAACCGTAGAATATACAGAGATATATTTATTTCAGTACAAACAGAAATATATACAGTCACTTCCACTAAGTGAGTTGTGTTGTACTTGGTCACCAACAAAAAACTGTTGCCGATAGCTGTATTTTTTAAGTAGTCTTCTCATTGTAATCAAATGTATATCTGTGCAGCCTGAAAAATACTAAAACATGGATTCTGGGCACAATGAAAAAAAACAAACAAATAAATGTAACTAGCATTTTTATTTAACACATCAATCCAGAAAATGGACTGTAGACCTGCAATGTGAGATATATGTACCCATAGATGTTTGTTTTTTTGCGAGGGCATATAATTTCTTTTACTTACATCAACAGGAGCCAGCAGACTTTTGCCAAGATGCTGATTAAATGACAGGCACCAAGCTTCATTGTAACCATTCATGTTAGGAACATACTTCTTTATTGTCTCATCATTCAGTCTAAGCCACACACCATCATCATTGTGGATCTAAATGGGAAACAAGCAACAATAGCGAGCCATGCTCTCCTGTAACACAATTAATGCCAGCAAGGCCTACCTACAAGGCGATTTCTGAGGGACACTGATAGGTGTGAGGCTATACCAATACTGGTGACAGATGTGAATGTGAAGGAGTGTGGATAGTGAAAGGGTGTGGGAAAGGGGGACTGCTCAAGTGATTAAAAAAGGATAGAATAGAAAAAGGCAAGCAAAACTGTCAGTGTCCATCACCAATGGATAAAGCAGAAATTGTATACACGCTAAGAAATAAAAGAGAGAAGGAAAGCTACATCTGTAAAATAAAATGTAATTTACAAAAACAGAATAGGTTACGCTATGCAAGCAATCAAGTTATATATATTATACCCATATACATTTTTTGTAAGAGGCCAACAGAATATTTCTTCTATAATCTAATTAGAATGTAATATATTTCATGCTCTAACTTTAACATAGGAAGGGTGAATGGAAATCATCATCATATTATCCTTTATCATTACTGGTCTGATTGCAATACGCAGTGATCAATCAGAACTTCTTCAGTAGCTCAGAGAAGGAAAAACTTAGTTAATGCTGAATACAGTTTAAGTATATAGTAGTTACATCATTGCTCTTTTCCATGTTAAATAAAGGCCTTAGTACTGTCACTAAAACAGAACTGTAAATGTATGGTATTACACAGAAGCGATCTCTGTTGTGTACATTACAAAAATAGATATCAGTATAGGCCAACTCTGCCTTAACCATATTGTCTATGGAGTTATTACCTCGTCAACAAAAGCGATGGTTCCATTGACTTTCACTATGCCTATCTGCTCACTCTGAAGGGAAGGGTGGCTACGAATACGAAGCCCTGCACTGTCCTTGGCCACAAATTTGCGGACCTACAAAGTAAAGGTAGACAGAAGGGAAAGAAAACCTAAGCGAAAGAGCACAACACAAAAACAGAAGACAGCAAACGATCAAGATTCCACATATTTGGTGATTAAATTAAGAAAAAGTTACAGGTTGTTGCTAGTTTCCCAGAATAAAAGTCATAATTTTTTCAAGGAGAGAAACATGCACACAGATTCCAACTCCATTAAATAGGTTGCTTATAAATGGGGCACACATCTATCACTATTTATAACTAACAAGGCTTCCCATTTATTACAAAACAAGAAAAGCAAGCAAACAGTTAAAAAAATTAGGTTTTACCACAAGAGATACCGAACAATTTTCGTGTATGCATAGTTGCACACATCAGTGTCATCTTTAAGAAACACTTTATAACATTTCTGTTATATAAATACCCACACAGTTATAGAAATTCCAGCATTTTAAGACAAGGCAGAAGAGATATTATATTCAACACACTGCTAATGCTCTCAGTTGCTTTGTTCTTAAAGGGTTAAACAAAAATAAGCACATTTTGCAAATGAATTCATTTTTTCCAAATCCTTTAATAGGTAAGCCTCTGTATTAGGCAGAAGCCATAGCTGAAGTTCTAGTCTTTTGACGTTGACCAGATTCAAGCCAATAGGCTTCCTTTTGCCACCAAAAAAAGTGTGAGAATTTTTCACCTGGGGAAGGCCTTTGGACATATAACAAATACAATTTGCTATACAACAATATCTTTTTTACAATGATTACAAAATGCTTTACAATTTTAAAATGATCACAAATATATACACCACCTTATTCGGCTGTGGTTCCGCTTTTGGTTTTACCAACTGAGTTCCAGGTGGAATCATGCCTTTGGGTGGGTCCTTTACTTTAACTTCCAACCCAGCGTCTACATTAAAACAAATTTTACAAAGATGCAGTGAAGATTATTATTATAATACAGGATTTATATAGCGCCAACAGTTTGTGCAGCTCTTTACAATATAAGGAAGACATTACAATTACAATACAATTCAAGACATGATGGTAAAGAAGGCCCTGCCCGTGACAGCTTAAAATCTAAAAGGGAGGGGGAAGTGATACATGAGGAGGTAGCTGTGTGGGGATGAATTGTTTGAGAAAGTGATATTTCAGTGGTTAGTTTGAGGTGGGATAGGCTTCCCTGAAGAGATGAGTCTTTAGTGATTGCCTAAAGGCAGTCAGAGTAGGAGATAGACTGACAGGTTGGGGGGGGGTGAGGAGTTCTAAAGAGTGGGAGAGACTCTAAAGAAGTCCTGGAGGCGAGCATGGAAGGAGTTGACAAGGAAGCTAGAGAGCAGGAGGTCTTGGGAGGAGCGGAGAGGATGGTTAGGGTGATACTTCGAGACAAAGTTGGAAATGTAGCCTCGGGCAGAGTTGTGGATGGCTTTGTAAGTGGTTAATATTTAGAATTGTATCCTTTGGGCGATTGGAACCCAGTGCATGGATTGGCAGAGAGGGGTTGTGGACACTGAGTGGTTAGGTGAATGAGTCTAGCAGCAGCATTCAAAATAGACTGAAGGGGGGATAATGTGTAGAGACAAGCCAATGAGGAGGGAGATACAATAGTCAAGACGAGAGATAACGAGTGGATGAGCAGCTTTGTGGTTTCTTTGGTGAGGAAGGGGCATATTTTGGAGATGTTACAAAGGTGAAGATGGCAGGATTTGGATAGTGATTAGATGTCGGGCACAAAAGTAAGGTATGATTCAAGAATGACGCCTAGCACATTTGCATGGGGGGAGGGATAGATAGCTGTGTTACCAATCCTGATTGAAAAGTTGGGGGGAGGGTGCACGGAGGGGAAGGAATACCATGAGCTCAGTTTTTTAAAGATTGAGCTTTAAGAAGTGTTGTGACATCCAGACTGATGGGTCAGTTAGTAAAGTAGTGATACGCAAAGACACTGAGGGGGTGAGTTGTGGAGTAGAAAGATATATTTGAGTCATCAGCATAGAGATGGTATTGGAAGCCATGCGAGGTGATCCACTGACCAAGGGAAGTGGTGTAGATAGAGAAGAGCTGCAAGGACAGAGCCTTGGGGGACCCCAACAGAAAGGGGAAGAGGTAGATTTGTAGGCAACACTAAAGGAGCGCTTAGATAGGTAGGAGGAGAAACATGAGAGAGCAGAGTTTTGGAGGCCAAGCGAGTGAAATTGAGCAGTGGGTGGTCAACTGTGTCAAAAGAAGCAGAGAGGTCTAATAGCAAGAGTAAGGAGTAGTGGACATTGTTTTTTTGCTGTGAGCAAGTTGTTAGTGAGTTTTAGGAGGGTGGTTTCAGTGGAGTGTTGGGGGCGAAATGGCGACTCAGGCGGTTGTAGATTAGGCGTTCTAGGAGTTTGGAGATGAATGGGAGTAAGGAGATTGGTCTGAGCTTGTTAAGGTTGGTGGGGTCCAGTTAAAGTTTTTTTTAGGTATTAGGGTGACCAGTGCATGTTTCAGAGAGGAGGGAAAGATGCCAGTAGAGAGGGAAAGATTGAAAATGCAAGTAAGAGAGTTTAGGATAGAGCAAGAGTTTGGGTGACCAAAGTAGTGGTGAGGGAATAGGATCCAGGGGGCAAGTGGTGAGGTGGGTGTCAGAGAAAAGCTTTGTAACCTCCTCTGTGCTAACAGGGTGAAAAGAGGAACGTAGCAAGTGTAATGGTGGGTCTGGTACATTAATAGGGGAAGGTGACTGGATAGTGGGAATTTCATCCCGGATTGCATCTATTTTGTTTTTGAAATGAATGGCAATGTCCTGGGCAGTGAGTGAGTCAGTGGGCAGAGGCGGTGGGGGACCTAGAGAGTTAAAAGTAGAAAAGAGTTGACGAGGTCTGGATGAGAGTGTGTTAATGAGAGTGACAAAATAATCACCATACAACCCTTTTCTAGGAGATTATTGAAGACACAGGAATTCAGATACTGTGAGGTTATACTGCCATCTAGGATTTAGACACTGCCACCAAAAATTTGAGCGCTTCCCCAGGATAACCATTCCTTTACTGAGCACAAACTGCCAGTTTGTAACAAAACAAGAGCAGGATTAAATCCTGCTCGTAGTATTGCTTTGTTAAACGTGAGACATGTTGGGTAGAGGAAGGGTTATCCCAGGGAAAGTCCCTTTGAGTTAAAAGCACAATTTACTGCAAGAAAAGTTTTTTTGGTGATTACAAAAAAATCCCTTTTTCTTTATCATCCATTGAGGGACACATGAATTCAGATAACGTTAAGATATCCAAAAGCCATCCAACTGAAGGGTCACCAACTCGGCAACAATCACTAACAGGCCCAACAACAAATCTGGGGACAGTCTGCAAACCCAAGTATCCCCTGAAGAGCTGACACTCAAATCTACATTTAGATGAAACCAAGTACCCTACTAGATAGGGGTACCTGTCAAGAGGACCACATGAAAAGCATGGAGAACCAACTAAATGCTCAGGATAGAAGGTGTCACTACCAGAGAGAAATGACTGCAGACTGAAGGGCATACTAAACCTGAACCTGCGAGAAGCTGATCAACCAAAACCAAGGTGTTGAGTCTTCAAATTGCTTCCAACTTCTATTAAATAGGATTCATAAAAGCAAGAGCGTCTTCTAGGTGAATGGTTAGACCTTTATTAGTAAGAGACAGAGGTGGATCAACTACAGGAGGAGCTGACCATTTTTTCAACATATAAGCATAGTGTCTTCCACAAATGCAAAGATTGCAAGGAAAATTTTAATTTTGGGGGGGGGGGGGGGAGGTG
>NW_017307106.1:212588-214795 GCF_000935625.1 Nanorana parkeri
TATGAGGCGGAAACACCTTGGTGGAACCTTTAGGTAAGAATTGAGCCAAGACACAGTGTTAGGGGAAGGAGTGGTAGTATCATCTAACATTAACATGTATAGTCTCAATAAGAATATGGCTGCCTTATCTTTAGGGGAAACAACTACAGGTCTTTAATTCACCTGGCGGGGCCTCCCTTCAAGCTGAGTGAAAGGAGGGACTAGGTGCTTAAAGACAAAACAGAATCAGAAATATTAGCAGATTCCACTGTAGAAGGTGGCACAGGGTGCTTTCAGCCCTTGTGATTGCACCGAGTCATAAATCCTTGCATAACAGAAGAACACACCTTTGCTGTAAGAAATGAGTACCCCAGGATTAAAGGGGGGTGGGGGGGTTTGAAACAGCCACCAGAATAGGAGGATCCAACCTGACTGAATGAAGTGCAAAGAGCATCCCGTCAGATATAGGGAAAGGCAAACCAGACCCCAGCTTTGGTACCAAAAACTCAGCTAGGAATCTCCAGAAGTACTGACTTGAAGCAAAGCCCTGTGTTAACTTACTGTGCAAACTGACTGCAGGACTGTTGCAGAGAGAACATCAGTATACTTAATGAACTTGGAAAACCTGCGCTCGATGGCTAACTGGAGATACTTCCAGGTTTCCAATATCCGGCCTGAATCTACCAGTTGGTGTTGATGGAAAAAAAAAACTCTTCCAAAAACTCTTCCAATTCACAAAAAAACATAGCAGAAGAGAAACACCTATCCATTCTCCTAAGAACACACAGCAAAACTGAGCAGGTGTGAGGGGCAATAGCCTTCAAATCCCTATGTGCCTAGTGTCATTTGTGCAAAAGGCAGCAGTAAAACGCGTCCTGCTGTAGGGAGCTTGTAGTGAGTCGGTTCGGTTCACTTACAACTGCCGGACGGCAACTAGTTGCAACAACTTTGAAGAAAACAAGACAATGTTACTTAGAGGCCTGTCTTTTTATAATGAATCTCTACCCTAACCTTTCTCTAATTTTTGCAAGTGTAGAGGACTCGATCCACCCAGGAAATTGACAGGAACTTCCAATCCTACCCCAAAGCTTTTATTAGCAACTTTTGCTCTTCTAAAGCCTAACAAATTCTCCACAGGGATATACTGTGTAAGGAGAAATCACTGCAGCAAGTGAAACAGGAACCTTGGCTCCCAGCCAATTAGGAATAAGATTAAGTGAGGAATACAGGAAGTGCAGTGAAGATAGGGCGTGAGAACTTGCCCAACTCTATGTAAGGAAAAGCATGAGAAGTTTACATTAGTAACATACCAATTTCTATTCCATCTATAGTAACATGTATGGTGTAAAGGCCAACCGCTCCAGGAGTCCAGTTTGCACAGTACGTGCCATCATTGTTGACTCTTATTAACATGTTCTCACTTGGCCTGTAAAAGATAAAATGAATAACCAATATTCTTACACATATTTAACAGCAAGCACCCCTCTGCTAAAAATGACTATTGAATATGCTCACTCACAATTAATGCTCAAATTGTAGGATAGACTGTTTAACTGTGTTGAATTTGGTAATACTGGCTGTCATGTGGATTTGTAACTATTCCAAAGTTATAATGCAATACGTGTTCTGACTTGTCAAACAGCAGCATTCCTTACGTTATTCAAAAGTTACCCAAAAGGCAAGTAGTAAATTATAGATGTGCAATCATAAATTACCACAAAAGATAAAACCATGGAAAAGAGAAAGTGCTTTGCACACAAAACTCCAAAAACCTACCGTTTGGGCATAGGCGAGGCGTAACGGAGTTCTTCAAATGAGTAGTTTTCATATGCCTACAAATGAAAATAAGCAGGAAAAAAAAATGAACATCCAAAAACATCATTATCTTCCAGAAATGTAAAATGCCCAACAGGTCATTATGGTTACTACTGAGCAGATAGGTCAATTTTCAAGCTAAGAAAATTACCTCCGGGTTATGAACTTTAACAAACATTTTTTGTAGGAATAACATGTGCTACTTCAAATGCCTAATGTGTTATGAACATTTCCAGAGGATACAAAAGTCCATGCATCTAAACAAACTAAAAACCAAACATGTGTCTACCTTTTGGCTTGTGCCGCCAAAAGTTCAGCTCTATCACTAGGTACATAGCTTCTTTCATTATTGAGCAGATTCCAGCCTAATTATCATTTTTTTAAATGTACCCTTAAAAAAAAATAAAATAAAT
>NW_017307106.1:215211-227321 GCF_000935625.1 Nanorana parkeri
AAAAAAATAAAATAAATAAATAATAATATAATATATATATATATATATATATATATTTTTTTAGTATGGAAACGTTATACACCTAAAGAAAGGCACATAATAAGCCGCTCACCTTCATCATGGTAATGGCAATGTAACGTGCTTCTTTTACAATCATTGGTTCATAGGAAGCTTCAAGCTTAGGTGCAGAAAGGCCGCCAAAAGTCATATCAGAGCCTGAAGACGCGGAGGTTGATGGACTGCCTGGGATACGAGGAAGTTTTTTCACCTGCTCTTGTTGAAGAGAGGTCTTCTTTTGTGAAACGGGAACTGCTTTCACCTCCACCTGAAATTAAGCCAAAAAACACAATTTTGAAGGAACATACTGTACATTGCACATGATACATAAATTCTAATGTAAGTGCAAAATGAAAAATAAATAATGAAGGCTGAATAGCTAGCAGCAGTAAATACAAATTATATTTTGGTTATTTTTAAAAAGGGAAAAAAATAATCTCAGCCAAAAGTAGCAAATTGGTTGCAGCAGATTCTGTTAATATCTCGGTCCTTTTACTGAATTCAAAGATCAAAGTAATCAAGCTCTCCTCTCACATAGTGACACGAAACAGGCCATCCTAACTCCGGGGTAGTGAATTAAAATACAAGGAGGTCCGGCAAGCATCGAGCAGAGGTTTGAATCACAGTCCAGACAGAAAGGTCACTGTACCAACATAATGCCCTGTTTTTTTGTTGTTGTTAGAACTCCCCCATACACATGCCTTACATGCATGTGTTCATTCGAATCAGATGGCAGGGTTGGCAGGATAGGTATTAAATATTAATTTATTTGTATTTTTTTTAACTAACAAGCCCCTGACAGCATTTGGAGTTGACAGGTTCTCTTTATGGAGACATCAGGGGTCTATTAGACTCCTGATGACTCTCCTGTACCTCCAACACAGACATTAAAGCACAGGAATGTGCTTTATCTTCTGTTTACCCGGCACTTAGCTGACTCCTGACTGTTCTGATTCAGAAAGCGCTTTATGCTTCACTGATCACAGAGCAGCGGATCTGCTCCTACTCTCCATCCTGACATGTTCCATGATCCCGGGCCCCCCAGAGGAGCAGGGGACCCAAAAACCATGGTGAGGGTGGGTGTTTTTGCAGCACAATAGCAGCCTATTACAGGTGATCTGGGTGGCTTCACAGCCACCCAAATCACTTGAAATTGACGAGCTGGCCCTGCTTGCCTGACATCATTATTTGATAGCATGCCAGCAGTCCTAGGAAGCAATGACTGAAGCAGAGGGGGCTGGTGAATCCACTGTCAGCCAGCTATAACCTAGTGCAGGTCGGCGATTGCGGTCCAAACAGAACCACCACACGGTTTGTATCCAGATCACAGTCTGTCATTTAGTGACCGCTGTTCTAACCTGACCAAAGTATCCAGGGCATGCTCTGCCAACAAGTAAAACTATTCTAATGCATTCTAGATTTTAATGATTACACTGTGCATTAAAGCTATATATAGATCATTTCAAGCAATGTGTCTATATCAAAAAAAATCTCAAGACATTTAGAGTGATCACTAAATTTTTCATTCTTGGAATTTGTGTCTCAAATAGCCTGAGAGCCACGTGAAAGAACTGCAAAGCAAGCAAAGACAATAGTTTAATAATTTTAATAGCTCAACATACCTTCATGTTTGGCACATGAACAACATCACCATACTGATCCTTTGTCTGTACAGTTATAGTAGTGGGCCAGCCACATCTAATATCATCTTTATTAAGGATTAGGGAAGTCTTCTGTGGATCAGCATATGAATCTGGTTGAAGCCACCTAAAGATACAAGACTTGTTAAAGTTCGAAAAGTTCTAGTAATTTTTCCTCAAACAACTTTTATGCTACAGCGGTCTCAGGGTATTTACCCTAAAATCGAATAGAGAAAGTTTAAATGACAACAAGGATACAGAATAACAGCTATTTTTATGGAACCCAAAAGAGTAGTAACGCCTGAAGCCATAGTTTGCCTTTGAATTTTAGACCTTTATTTTTCGTCTAAATAATTACATTGTGGCTTTTAATACTTAAAGTAGAAATTACGTTTCTGCATAAATTAAAAAATCTATGGAGACCATTCACTCTATTGTGTAGTCATGCCATGTTATAAGCATTAGTGTGATGTGGTACCATTCATTCTAAATGGACTTAAAAGTAGTATTAAGGTCTGGGCTTTTTTTTTTTACCTTAATGCATTCTCTGCATTCCGGTAAATACCACCCAGAACATTTTTCTCCCGTCAGTCCCCCCCCACACCTGCCTGTCAGCGACGCACGTCCCCGCCGCCAGTCCCAAAGCGATCCTCCGTTCCCCGCACTTCCTGGTTGCAGGGGGGAGGATACTTATTGCAGAGGAGCCATCAAAGAAAGAAGTGGCGTGGCCTACCACAGGGCTGTGTGCGTCTATGGACGCACACAGCCACTGCGGGCACGAGCGTGCACGGATGCCTGCGGGGGGAGGAAGAACGCTGTGGGGACCCACTTAAAAACGAGGAATTTAAAGAAAAACAACAGCCTCAGGCATAGGTGGGCATCCATTTAGCAAATATAAAAAAAAGGAAGGTTTAATATATCGCTTTAAATCTGAATGGCATCCCAACGCACATGGACAGCAGAGTACAACACGCAGCAACAAACTAACGTGCATTGCCGTGCACTGCCGGAAATAGTATATGCATCCTTTTTGATGTGGTAGGCAGCACATTAAAATAAATGGGCTGCCCATAAGATTATATGTAAATGTAATATATTTTATGCATGTTATGTACTTGTAAAGTCCTCCCTTGTTTAGATATCCAAAAGCCCTGAGAGTGCTGCTAGGCGTCACCATCTTGGATGTGATGTCAGCAGCCCCAGGAGACTCAAAACTTTCATTCATGTGACACTTTATGGTATTCCACTTCGCTCCTCCCCCAGGAGCTACAGAAAAGGATATGCAGGGGGGTTAAGGAAGGGGTGGAGATGCTGGGCCAGCACAGAGTGTAGTTAATAATTTATGGATGAGCAAAAAAAACTGCATGTACATTTTTAAAATACTTGATTTTCCTGTGCTTTTATTTGCAATTTTGTATTTTTTTTTTGTATTTACATGTTCTTAGTAATCTCTGCGGGCTTGTTCACATTAATTGCAGTGCATTCCAGCAGCTACCGCCCGCAGTGTGATCGGACGCATGGCAAAACATTGCCTGCGTTCCGGTCTAGGTGTTTTAGGCAGGCTTGACAGCTTTGTGGTGCGACATCCTTCGGTAAGCCGCACATGCGTTGCATTAAAGTGACATTAAAGGATATTTGTTTTTCCCTCTCCCCAATGTTAGTGTAAGGACTTACCTTAAAGCATGCCTCTTAATCGGATCATCTTCTTTCTCTTACTGTCCTTTCAGCTGTCCCTCCAGCGATGATGCGGGTCTCCAATCCAGAGT
Source organism: Nanorana parkeri (assembly GCF_000935625.1). NCBI lineage: Eukaryota > Metazoa > Chordata > Amphibia > Anura > Dicroglossidae > Nanorana > Nanorana parkeri. Next base: position 218,675 of record NW_017307106.1, read on the forward strand.
CGACTCCTCTGATGTCCCACGGAGTCTGTGCGGGTGCACACTGCTCCATAGACTTACCTTGTGTCTCTCCTCGTCTCCCAGCCGAACATCTGAACTGCGCATGCGCCAGCCCCAAGATCCTTTGCTGCCGCCCAAGACTCTTCAGATGTTCGGACGGGAGCATGCAGCGAAGACACAGGTAAAACCTGTTTTAAAAGGTTTTGGTTTTTTTTGTTAAGTTTTTGCAGATATCTACTGCTTGCTAGCAGTAGATACCTGCAAAAAAACTGTGAGGGTTTTAATAACCCTTTAAGGCAGCCCATTTTTGGTTGCTAATGCAGAACCTGTTTTGGCAATGCACAAAACCACAACATAATATAGTGCAATACAGTGTGTTTGAATAAGCTAATGTGCATTGGGATGCAATTTTAAAAAGACAATGTGCATGGTATGTTACCACAAAGATGTGTAGCCAGTCCTAAAGTTATTTTACTGCTTGCTGAAAATATGTAATAACTAATATCCATAGTCTGGACTAAGATGCATTTCAAAATTAACAGGGATGGGGAAATGTAACATTTCCTTTTTTTTTTCTCATTCTACATAATGGAGAGCTGGTTCTCCCTACCCAGTTCAATGGCAACATATATTATTAAAACATTGATCTCAACATTTAAGGTTATTAGCAAAAAAATAGATCACTACAAAAAAAAAGTATGCTGCTTCTGAGAGGGAAAGACAATAACTGCATCTACTATGCTCCAAGAAATCAGAGAAAATGCAGTTAATGTCAGATGGCCGTCTGATATAATCACAATGGGGAAACATTGTGGTTAAATTGTACTATAAGGAGCCCCAACAGAGCAGCTCAGGAGTTGAAATATTTACTAGGTTGAGTGCTGGGACCTTTAGCTGTCAAGCCAGCAGCCTCAGCATTAAATCTGCTTAGAGCCTCTGCAGGCATGAGAATCAATCCAAGTTCAAGAACAGCTGTCTCAGTGAGCTTTTTAAATTGTATTTGGGACTGGAGTGTTCACAAAGAAGACCTACAATCTTTGTATTCACATGGAAAAAATTCCTACAGAAAATATACCAATTTGTACTACAGGTATAGAAATTCTTAATATAGGTATAAAAACAGACCTTGCCAAACGTCCACCACTAGACCCAGGCACACAAGTGATGAAATCCTCTAGAAAAGACTGCTCGTTGCTTTGAATCTGCAAGGGAAGGTTTCCTTCTAGAGCTTCCAGTATGGTTGGAGAATGAGACAGAGCAAGGCCTTTTCCTAAAATCCCAGAATGAGTTTTGCACACCTATAGGGAGACACATGCACTCCAGCAAATCCATTTTATTTTAATAGGGTATTAGTACAAAAAAGTCACGATCTTGGGTGTATTGTATGTGTAGAAGGGAGAGTGAATCCATTTGAGATATGATATGTAACAAGAGCAGCTGCCACATGCTTATACATTTTGATTGGTTGATTAGTTACAGTACACTGGTTGTCCCTATCGAATGGGCGAAGGACCATTTTTCTCTCTATACAGTGCTTCTTTAATACAATAGCCAACTTTTTGTTAGCAGAATACTCTATTTTAGCTGTAAACTACTACAATGAATTCACTACAAGAAGCAAAAGTACCCCTAAAACTCATCGGAAGAACTTTCTGAGGTACATATATCACTGGTTGAGACTATGACTTAGCTAATCACCAGCTAAATATGACTTATTTTAACTTTTACTTGGACTCATCTCTAGCTATTGACCATGTAAAACATTTAAAAATACTAGGTGAACTATCCAGAGCCAAAGGATCACAACAGAATCTTTTTAGCAGAACAAAAGAATTTGAGAGGGTTGTAAGAGCGGCACACTCATGCTGTACAGGTATGGGTTATTTGCCAATATGGTGCTAGATGCAATGTTCGTTACATTGCCCCAACTAACAAACAGTGGTAAAGTGCAAGTCATTCCCTGCCCAATGCTTCAACGACTAAAAAGATTTGAATATTACTCTTGAGATCATAATCAACTGCTCAGGCAAGATTCAATTGAATCAAAGGGCAGTCTGGTTTGTCCTGGCAGGGATACCAGACCTCCTTTACCAGGAACAGATAGGCTACATGGATTTTTAAAGCAAAAGCATCATTAGCATAATTAATAAGACACATCCCAGGGACATCCCACTGGGTAGGCACGAAAATTGAAATCATCCAATAAAACGTAGTTATTTGTCACAGCTATCAGATAGTTAACTGTCCAAAACCACAAAATCACTCCCAAAGTTGATGTCATTTAGTACTTGTTTTAGCAAAAAATCTAGTTTATCTGGAATGTTCATTTAAGGGAACTGTGTCTGATACAGTGGTCTTTGCTGCAGAACTAAACCTGTCTAGTTTCTAAAACTATTTTAAGAATATATTATTTTACCAACAGGTCAGAAGGCCTAAGCATTGCAGAAAGGGGAAGTCTAGCAAGACTGTGTACAAGGCTGGTGTAAGACCAAAAAAAGTGTCACTAGCTCAAATTCTAGTTTTCTGTCATTTAGAAAATGGAATTTTGAACACCAAATGGATTCTTAGCTTAACAAACTTTTCCACCTCAGGTTTGATAGTTGTAGTTATTTACCTGCAATGCAGCCTCTTCAACAATCTCCAAATCTTCTTCCAATTCACTACCTGATAAAGAAAATGGCAAAGTTACTTTACTATTGAACTATATATCCAACATCTTAAGCTGCCCATACACCTCACAATCCGATTCTACAATACATGTACAAACTCCTGTAGTGCTACCAAAGCTATGCTTGTTTCATATAAGATATGCCCTTGCACTACATAGTTCTTGGTACATCTAAAAGAAGATTTTACAATAGGATTAGAACATGCATGGCTAGCTTTACTCTTCCAAATGTACTGCAAGCTAAAAGACACGCTAAGAACAAAAACTACTAATTACTCACAACACACATCATTGGACTACTCATTAAATGGGACTTTTTCAGCCTAAAAAAAGAAATGGGTATTCATCCTTTTGTCCCTCTTACAACAAGTGAATTTCCAATTTTGCAGTCATATTGGGATAACATTTATGTTATATGTGTAACATGTTCCCATTCACATAGCATAACCTAAAAAAAAAGAAGAACTTGCTCAAATTTTAAGCACTTTTTAATTGCTTAAAAATCTTAGCTAGCTCCCCCCATGCAATGTTGAGGGGGTTGTGGGAAATTAGGTTAACTAACTCTGTCTGTACCGTGCTGGAAGATTTATTGTCAGTTGTAAACTAGATTCCACCACTGTCTGTCCTAACAAAGGGTAAAAGGCTAAAGGTGCCCATACACTGCACGATTCTCGTACGAGAATCGCGGGAAATCTAATGTTTCTAATGTACGGTCGCACGACTTTTGTATATCGTACGCTTTTCTGCTGGTTTTTAACATGATCGAGAGATCACTGCCGAACGGGCCGGTGTGCGCACGCGCACACTGCCCGTCCAGCATTGCAATCATCGGAAGCCCGCCCCTCAGGGGGGCGGGCTTGCGATGATGGCAGGTACGATCTACCTGTCCAAGATGGGCAGATCGTACGTTTTTTAAATTACTTTACAACCCTCGCAAGACAAAAGTCTTGCGAGGGTTGTAAAGTGTATGGGCACCTTTACAGGCATTGCGTGTTAATGAGTGGAAGCTCTGTCTGACCATATAGTCTCAGTTTCAAACTCATCAGTGTAGCCTGGAATCAGCACCAAAGCCTTCAAACAGTTAAACTGTAAAAAAAAAAAACTGTTTTTAAAAATGATTTTTGGGTAGGATGTGTGAAAAGGAAAACAAAACGCATATTGGAGTCTTCTCAAATTTGACTGCAAAAGTGCAATTACACTTTAAAGTGGAATTTCCAAGCATTTTTAAACCATTTAAAGTCCTACCTAACAGCAAACAGAAGATTTCCTGCACTGCAAGGGTTAAGCGCTCGTTTTGGTCTAGGGTTGAAAATAAATCAATTTAAAAAAAAAAGATATATTCACCAGATCCTTGGTCCTGCTTGGCTGCTAGACTGGTCCCCGCAGCCTCTTTTCCCCCTGGGCTCCGGTGGTCTAAGCCCTGATAATATCACCACGTCTATGCAAGGTCCATTCACTTGCATTAGATGTGAGGGTGGCGAGGGATATTCCACAGCCGGGGAGGAGGGGGAGAGAGGTGAGCGGGTGAGTATTTTCTTTAGTCCATTCCCTATACCAAAATGAGCAGTTAACCCTTGCAGGGTGGGGGTAGCCCCACTGCAAGGGTTAATTTTTTGAAACTCCTGGAGATCTGCTTTAATTGACCAGTTAGTAGGTTGGAGACAAACTATGACCTGCCGTTTGTGCAACATGACAGACATGACCTGAATATCAATATTAGCTGAATAGCAAGAATATCAAATAAAGAATAATGTAGATGCAACAGTACGCGCATATGTGTATTCTAGTATTGGCCTGGAGTTCCACAATACTTTTTTTGATGAACAAATCAGGACCAAACTTTCAAACAAATTATCTATTTAATTGAATAACCCACAAATATTGTATTACCAATGGGGAGAGCCAAATCTTTCTTCATTAAAGCGGCAGCACATATGCCTCCTAGGTTGGCAAGTTCTTTCTCCAGCTGGATAATCCCCTAAAACAAGATAAGAAAAAAATAATAGAGTTATTAAAAAAAAAAAAGTTATTTAACAACAAACTGATAAAAGTGTAAGTGAAAGGTAGGACACCAGATGAAGAAGAGTAATATTCCATTTAGGTTTAGAGCGGTTTCGCGCGTATTTCATACAGCCAAATAGGCACGGACAACCGCTCTGTTGTAAATGGAGCCTTAGGCCCCTTTCACACTGGCCGATCAGGAGAGGATCCGTCAACAGATCCTCTTCTGATGAGAGCGGCACGGATCGGATGTCACCACTGTGACATCTGTGTCCGTACAGTTTTTCCTCCATCTTGCGACGGAGGAGAAAACTAAGTGCCGGGCCCCATGAAAGTCTACGTGTCCATTTACATCAGATTACTCCCGGTCCATCGAAACGGATCAATGATCCGTCTGTTTTACCAGACCGAGCCGGAGCTAACCAGGTGTAAACAGACAATCGTCCGTTTAAACCCGGCTGTCCATAGACTTCCATAGAGTGCCCGATTGGGTCCGGCTGAAAAACTGACAGGCGAACCTGATGGGACTGCTCATGTGAAAGGTGCCTTAGAATGCATGACAAAGTGCAAATGGTAAATAAAGCAAAGAGTAGACCTAAGAAACATCGAGGTATTTAAACACTCAAACATTTTTTTAACAAAATCTCAAGAAATATTTCAGCAAAAACATTAGTAACATCTGTTGGAGTAATGTGCACAATACTTTCAGCAACTGGAATTTTACAAAGCAAACGATACTTCTGCTTCAGGCTATCATGTTTTTTTTTTTTTTTTACAATTTATACTTGAAAACGAAAAAAAAAACCCACAAACCTCATCAAGTCCTGCGCTAAATTCATAACCAATGGCAAAACACTTGAAGCCATAAAAAGAAGCCTTTTCATCTTTAACATAGTCTGATGCAGTTTCGAGTGAAAACATAGCCTCATTGCCTGCAAGGAGTAAAACAAACACAAAAATGGATATTTGACAACAGCACTCTTAAGGACTTCCAAAAGAAGAGAATAGAGACATCAGGCTTGGCAAAGGAGAAAATATAAAAGGCACATATCTGTCTAGACCAGTGGTTCTCAACTCGTGGGTCGCGACCCAAAAACGCCGTCCGGCTTCCTGAAAGCCGGGGGCCGTATAATGACTCGCTCCCCAGCTTTCTGATTGGCCGGGAAGCTTGGTGATCTGCTGCATGGAGTGAGCATGGAGTCAGCTTCCCTGCCAATCAGGAAGCCAGATTGCGTGTAATAACCCGCCTCCCTGATTGGTTAGCTTCCAGACCAATCAGGAAACCGGTTGGCAAGTCATTACCCGCCCCCCTGCTTCCTGGGTAGCCAGAAAAACGCCTCCATGCTTCCTCCTCACCTGGTGGCAAGGGAGCATGGAGTCAGCTTCCCGGCTAATCAGGAAGCCAGTCGGTGAGTCACTACAAGCCGCCCGGCTTCCTTAATGGGACTCCCGGTAAAAAAAATAAAAATATTGGTACTTGTACTCGATACTGAAAAACCGGTATTGGTGCATCCCTAATTTCATTATAAAGAGAGCACAGTTTAACAATACTTTTACACTGCTATGTATGTTTCTAAACCAGGGCTGGACAAATCCCAGAAGCAAGGTAGCTAATGCACCATAAAAATGACAGCTGGTGCCTAACTTTTGAGGTTTTCTCTAGTTGTTGTCAATGGAGCTGGCTTCCAAATTCCTATTGGCTCCCGAATTTCAAATTAAATTCGTCCACCCTTATTCCGAACTGACCATTTATTGCAAACAATGCTTACATATATGACCACTCACCAACAACAGGTAGAGTCTACAATACGGGAATGCAACCTTTGGTTACCTTAACTATAATGGCTTAGTGGTTAACACTTATGCCTTGCAGCACTCGGGTCCTCGGTTTGAATCCTGGCCAAGATACTATCTACATGGAGTTTGCATGTTCTTCCTGTGCTTGCATGGGTTTCCTTAATGTACTCCCAGTTACCTCTCACACTCCAGAGACATGCAGGTAGGTTAATCATCTAAATTATATGTGTGATGGGGTCCTTATATTGGAAGCGCCTTGACAGCAGTAACTCCCTGCGCTACAACAATGACTGCAATAAATATATGAATACAACTAGATTTTAAAAGAAAAATCATATCTACTCGGGGAACCAGAACAATGGCAAAACTGACACCACCTGACTGCAACATTAAAAAAAGTTTAGGTTAGCAATTGTGGTCTACGGCCACACTTGTCAAAACAATTAAGGAAGCATGAAGAACAAACTAGCATTTACCTGGTAATATTAAGACAGCAGTTGGCCACCCAGAGGAGCCAGAAAACTTCTTGAGCTCAACCCAGGAGTTAAGGCTTTCATGAATAGGAAGCTTTGGTCCAAAACCTGAGATATGTGCATTCCGGCCTGGGATCAACAGACGCAAAACATCTTCTGGCTGCGCAGTGCCACACTGAGGGTCAAATTCCACAGATATCCACCTCACACATTCAGGGAGAGAAACCTGAAGAGCAGACAATGAAGTCTTGTTAATTTTGTAAAGAGAGCCACAATAGGAAAAGCACCCTTCATAAAGGTTTTGTATTAAGCTTCATCAGTGATGTAGAAAACAAGCAAGCCCATACCTTATACTGCATCACACTGGCTGCCTTGTACGGGTGCTCACTTTCCACCACAGCATAGTGACTGGAGGTAGTACATGCAGAGAGCTGCTCAGGCTGATTGCCAGTTGTGCTGTCAGTTGATTGGTTTGGATTAAAGAGGGGAGGGGCATATTTTTGGTTCAAAATGGCGACTGATGGGAGCAACTGCTGCACGAGACCAAATACTTCAACAGCAGCCTGTAATTGAAAAAAATGGATGATTAAACATGGCAATAAGTTACAAAAACTGAAATAACTTACAGCAAAGCAAATCTACACTCAGATGTGAAATGAGTTGCAAAAGTAATACATTCTGCTGTAAACATCAGTATATATAGTACAGTATAGCGTAAAAAGTATGTGGACACCCCTTAAATTAATTATAGAGATGAGCGCTTCCAATGGGAGGTACTGTTAATGCTACAACATACGTTTTACATTTGAGACAATTGTGGGCTTCCAACCCTGTGGCAAAAGTGTGGGGAAGGCCTTTTTCTATTCCAGCATGACTATGCACAAAGGCAAGTCCATAAAGACATAGTTTAACAAGATTAGTATGGAATAACTGACCAACTCTACTGAACACCTTTAGGATAAACTGGAACACCAATTATGAGCCAGGTCTTCTTATCCAAATTCAGTCCCTACACTCACAAATGCTGCTTTGGCTGTTTTCCCACAAACATGATTGGGAGGGTAGGTAAGGTCCCAAAAAATGTCCATGAATCTTGGAATACGATGTTCAAAAAGCTCATATCGTTGTGATCGTCTGGAGTCCACATACTCTAGAATTGTTATAGCAGCCATTTTGGTTTACAGATTTTCTCAAAAGTTTAAACTAATACAATTAAAATTTCAGGTATCCCCTCTAGATTGGGAGCTTTATTTTTGGTAAGATAAAACTCCCAAAGGCTTATAAACCCATAACTCAAAAAATAGGATTTTTGTACTCACCGTAAAATCCTTTTCTCTCCGTTCATTGAAGGACACAGGGCAACAGATCGTAGATCCTGAATGGTAGGGTATATCGCCACCTGCAGGAGTAGGACGCTAGGCACATAACTAAAAAGACAAGACAGCCTAGGGGCGGCCCCTGCTGGTGGCCCAACCCCTCACTTGCTGACAAGTCTCCAGTAAGTAACAAGCAGTTAGGAGTGTACACCCCATAAAAGAGGGCGGGGCCTGTGTCCTTCAATGAACGGAGAGAAAAGGATTTTACGGTGAGTACAAAAATCCTATTTTCTCTCCCGTTCATTGAAGGACACAGGGCAACAGATCGTAGATCCTGAATGGTAGGGACGTCACCAAGCAGTAACACACTGAGGGATGGGCAACAACAAACACAA
>NW_017307106.1:228339-258411 GCF_000935625.1 Nanorana parkeri
ACTGGAGACTTGTCAGCAAGTGAGGGGTTGGGCCACCAGCAGGGGCCGCCCCTAGGCTGTCTTGTCTTTTTAGTTATGTGCCTAGCGTCCTACTCCTGCAGGTGGCGATATACCCTACCATTCAGGATCTACGATCTGTTGCCCTGTGTCCTTCAATGAACGGGAGAGAAAAAATCTAAACTGGGCAAGACAGTATCTGGAGCAGTTGTCTATAGTAACCAGTTTCTCTCCAGTTTGTTCAGCTCAGATTTGAAAACAAAAGAGACGCCGATTGGTTGCCATGCACGGCTACTTCAGATTCTGTGTGCTCCAGTTTTGATAAATTCCCCTCAGAGATTAGATCAGCTGTTTTTGAATAAAGGCTAAACCTTTAAAAAAAATAAAATTCTTCAGAACACAAACCTCCGAGTCTGGAAAAAAAAATTCTGTTAAAAGGAGAACTATGAGGCGAGTGAAAATCACTCAGCCTCATAGTTCTAGCCGACCTATGACAATGAGACTGTCACACGTCGCCTCAATAGATCAGGAAGTGAGCGAACACATAGCATTGCTCGCACCTCGATCCTGTCCCTGCAGAGAGCCGTGACTGTCACCCACAGCTCCCTGCAGGGATTCCCCCCTCCTCTGTCCGATCCTCCAGCGATGACTGGCGGAATGGACGGGGAGGGGGCAGGTACAGCTGGCTCTGCCTCTCGATAGGCAGAGCCAGCAGTTACTCACGCAGCTGGGTGGATCCAGACAGTAATGTCGGGATCCGTCCAATGTTTCTCTAATTTTTTTTTAAATATTTATTTTTCTCCCTTTTTAGGACCCTTACTGGCCGTTTTTGCAGGCCACCGGCCGGGTCAGTCTCCCCTGTGCTGTAGCCCCTGCTCCATGGGGTTAAATACTCCAAACCCAGGGTGTCCAACCGTCGGCTGCTTTGCTGGATTCTCTTTGTATCAGCCATTCCTTCCTCTTAGGGCCAAGCGACCGTACTCCTCACTTTCTTATCACCTCGCTGTGCTGATTGGGGCAGGTCGGCGCTGCTGAGCTCCGCCCACGCAATTTCATTGGCTGCAGCTGGTTCTAGGCTGGGTAAGTATGCTCGTCTGCGCAGGCGTGGCGTCAGCGCTTGCGTAGTAGCTTTGGGGATTTCCAAGATGGCGCCCATTGACGGCTCGCAGTCAGACGCCTCCGATACAGGTGAACCCCCTTGTCTCTCGGGCTTTGACTTAGTCTTGTGGACCCCTTCATTACGGCAGTTAAAGAAGCTATTGACTGGGAGGATCCTGTTGTGGAACCTGCCAAATTAAGGCGGTACTTTCCACATTTGAAGAAATCCACAGCCACTTTTCCTTACATGGATGAGATAAAAACTCATTTTGGAGGAATGGAAGCGAGCGCAAAAGGCACCAAATGTGAACAATCGCATTTCAAAGCTGTACCCATTTAGTGAGGCAGACGCACCTAACCTCAATTCTCCTCCTTTGGTGGACGCAGTAGTAATGCGCCTAGCAAGGCATATTACCCTACCCATAGAGGATGCGGTCTCTTTTAAAGAACCCCTGGATCGGAAGGCAGACGCGTGTTCGTGGAGTACATCCTCACTTTAAATCGGAAAAGGCGCAATCACAGAAGTTCCTCTGCAGGAACGCTACTCAGGCTTCTACTCTCCCATGTTTCCTGTAAAAAAGAAGACTGCAACCTGCGGCCCGTCCTCGACTTAAAAGATCTCAACAGGCGAATTCAAGTGCCCTCCTTCCGTATGGAATCACTGCAGTCGATTCTCCCAGCCGTTCGGGTAGGATTGGATGACGTCAGTCGACCTTTCGACCTTTCGGATCCTTATTTCCACATCCCCATCCAAGTTCCAAAGGTATCTACGGTTTGCAGTAAGGGGTTCACACTTACAATTTGTGTGCCTTCCCTTCGGCATTTCTACGGCACCCCACACCTTCACAAAGCTTCTGCTTCCACTCATTGCTCACATCCGGCTGCAGGGCATATGTGTGTTTCATTATTTGGACGACATCCTTCTTCTGTCCCAATCATCCTCGACTCTTGTGCTCCATCAGCAGCTGGCTCTTACTCTACTTCAGCGTTTGGGTTGGTTGATCAACTACGAGAAGTCCCAGTTGCAACCTTCCCAACAACTAGTATTCCTGGGAGCTCTTCTCGACAACCAACGGAACTCCATCTCACTCCATCTTGGAAGTGCGAGCGGCCTTCAAGGGTCTCCTTACCTTCTCCAAGATCATCCAACACCGTTCTGTTCAACTACGAATCGACAACCGGACAGCGGTCGCTTACATTCAGCATCAGAGGGGCATCCACAGTCGCTTTATGCTGCTGGAGCTCGAGCCAATAATGCATTGGGCACAGGTTCACCTGCGGCATCTCTCTGAGGTCTACCTTCCCGGCAATCAGAACAGCCTTGCCGACCTACTGTGCAGGTCGACGGTCGATCCGCACGAATGGGAGTTGAATCCGGCAATCTTCGACATGGTAACGGAGTGTTGGGGTGTGCCTCAAATCGACCTGTTCGCAACCCCCAACAACAGCAAGACCACTCTATTCGTGACGAGGTTTCCATGCAACCAGGCAGTGGCGACGGATGCTCTGACCTGCCCGTGGTCCTTCACTCGGGGATATGCCTTCCCACCCTATCCTCTAATACCGAGGTTTCTCCAGCGGGTGGCTGCATTTCCGGGGGTGATACTAGCGATCATGCCATATTGGCCCATGCGGCCCTCCGCTGCTGCAATTGAGCATGGAACCTCCGCTCCCGCTTCCCGATCGCCACGATCTACTCCTGCAGGGCCCTTTCCTGCACCCAGCACCCAAGACGCTTCAGCTCATGGCTTGGAGGTTGAGTGGGACCGGTTCTCCGACTTGGGATGCTCCCATGCGGTGATTTCCACGTTGTTGAAGGCAAGGAAACTCTCAACCAACGCTACTTACCGAAGAGTTTGGGACAAGAGATTGCTGTGGCGGTGGCAGCCGGCGGGTTTGACGTCCGTACTCCAACGGTGAATCATGTCCTGGATTTCCTCCAGTCCGGTCTGGACAAGAGCCTCAGCTGGAACTCTCTTCGGGTTCAGGTTTCGGCCATTTCAGCGCTGTCAGGGTCCAGATGGGCCTTGGATCCCTTGGTCGTGCGCTTCCTGAAGGGCTGTTTGAAGATTCATCCTCCCGTGAGATCGCTGTTCCCGCAATGGGATCTGTCACTTGTGCTTGACGTGCTCCAACATTCTCTATTCCATCCGCATCCTACGATGTCTCTTTGGGATCTCCCCCTCAAGACAACCTTTCTCCTGGCAATTATGTCCGCTAAACGGGTATCTGAGTTGCAGGCTCTGGCTGCCACAGTGCCATTCTGCACTTTTTTCCCGGACAGAGTCGTGCTGAGGACGCATCCCTCCTTCCTTCCGAAGTTTACCACCTCATTCCACCTCAATCAGGAGATCGTCCTACCTGCACTTACAAATCCTGACGGGGAGCGTCATGCGCTAGACGTAGCCAGCACGCTACAAGAATACTTGCGTGTGACGCAGCCCTTTCGTGTGGTGGATAACCTCCTCGTCCTTCCCTGGGGATGCAAGAAAGGTAACGCAGCCTCTGTGCGTACCATCGTGTCCTGGTTGGGTAAGCTCATCCGGAAAGCGTACTCCATTAAGGGTCTTCAACCTCCTGAGGAGATAAGGGCTCATTCCACGAGAGGTATGGCAGCCTCCTGGGAGGCATTCGCTCACGTCTCGGCCCGAAACGATCTGCAGGGCCGCTTCCTGGTCATCCCGGAATACCTTTATGAGTCACTACCGGGTGGACCCGGCACTGCTCACCACTGTTAACTTTGGGAGGAGTGTACTTGTTTCTGGTTGCTCTAACCTTTAATAAATTATTTTGGCATTACCCTCCCTGTGTGATCACTAAATCCCATGGTGTGCTGCCGAGATGCCCCAGGAAAACGGAAAATTGTATACTTACCTATCCGTTATTTTCCTTTCCTGGTGCATCGAGGGCAGCACACCACTCTTACCCTCCCTGCCATGGCTCGGACTCTTAACTAGAATGAGCGTGGCTTGGAGGAGCCTTAATTTATCACGTGTCCTGTGGGTTAAGAGGGGCGGATCTTAACCCATGGTGTGCTGCCCTCGATGCACAAGGAAAGGAAAAATTACGGAAGGTAAGTATACAATTTTCCGTTATACTGAGCTTTGGGTGACGGCAGGACGCTAGTTTGTGTCTTCCCGTTAGCCTTAGGAGAACTATGGGGAAAAGCCCTAACCCCATAGTTCCCATTTAAGGTAAACGGTTCATTGCAAGCAATTTTATTGTTCTCACCAAACTGGCATTCTATTTTAATCACTTCAATACCGACATGTTACAGCCTCTTCCTTTCCAGGCCATTTTTATAGTGCTATGCTAGTATGACTGACAATTACTGAGTCCTGCAACAGTTTAGCCAAATAACTTCTAGCTCATTCTTTTTGAGACAAATAGAGCTTTCTTTGGATGGCACTTAATAACCACTGGGCTTTGTTAATTTGTAACTATATATATAAAAAAAAAAACTGTTACACTTATTTTATGTTATAAAACGTACCAAATAAATAGTCTCTCAATTAATTTAGACCAAAAACTATTTTATATGAAGGGATGGGGTGGAGGGAGGTAAATGCAGGTGATCAGCTGGTATTGGCATCAGTTTTTATATATTTTCTGAGGGGGGGGGGGAATCTGAAGAATGCATACTGCCATCTACATGGTTTTTCCTGTACTGGTAGGTTACATGAAGGCTCAGGGTGGATAATGAGTAACTCTCTTCTGTGTAAAGTACCTATTTTTCAAGATACTGTGAATACAATATTTACATTTTAGCCTGGTGCTTTAAAAACCTTTTTAATATTTTCACCAAAAAATACAACTTTTTTACCTTTGGGATAGCAGCTGCTACTGGTCCAATGTAAGCTATTAACAGGGGAAGCAGCATAGAAAAGAGACTGGAGGAACTAAGCAGTTCTGGAATGTCATCAGCTATTAAGATAAAAAAAGAAAAAACAAAAAGATGAATACAATTATTATACAGAATTTATATAGCACGAACAGTTTTGGCAGCGCTTTACAATATAAGGAAGACATTACCAATCACAATACAATTCAAGACACGATGACAGATATTACATCAAACTTAACCTTTATTTAAAAAAAAAAAAAAAGAAGAAGGATGGATAAAAACCATCCATAGATCCACAGGAAATGAACTAGGTCTACAGTTTTTATCAAGTTTTTATCAAGTCATGTCTGATGTTAGCTAAACAAGGCGAGCAGAATGACCCACAGACATCTGTAGCACAGAACATCATCCCTTTGAAAGGTAATATACCAGTCTCAGCTAAACAGTGTTTCAGCGATGTTATACATATATGTGGTAGAGCAAAATCGAAACCCTCATCACTAGCTGTGCTAACCATATACACACAAATTACTACAGATCTCATTACAATTCTCACCATCAACAGCAAGTGCTCTGTGCAGTAGGTCTTTAGCAGCTCTGGTTACAGCATTTACCACCGAGAGGGACCGGCTGCAGTTTTTGTCTTCCTCATTGGCTTTGCTCAAAAGCTGCGACTGCAGGTCTCCATCATATTCACTCCTACAAAACAAAATGATTGCAGTAGACCTCAAAATGTTGATTCCATTGTGAAAAAAAATTATGCCCAGTCACAGTCAAAATTATTCGTTTTAGTAATTTTTGGGGAAGGATTACAGATTAGAGTTTCCTTCAGTCCCTGTTCAGTTTGACACCAATCAAATAAACCGAAAGTGAGGATAACTTTAAACGGCGACATGGCAATAAAAAGTAGACAGACTGTGGCCCAACACCACTGTATTCAAACCTAAAATAATGTATATATGAAATGTATGTTACATGTTAAATACATTTCATAACTTTCTAATTAATACATAATTTTTTTTTTATTTTTTTTTAATATGTGCCCCGAGTTGTCTTAATATAGGTCATACATGACTTTGCACAGTGAAACAAACCTGTAGTATAATACTTGAGGGGTTTGTCCTCTGGTTTGGTTTGTACCATTACTGCTCAAACTGCAGGAGCTGAACGTAAAGGTCACCCCATCAGGGCATTGAACAGTGGTCATTCCACCATCCCCATTAGCTGTGCGACTTCCATAATTCCTCAAACGCACTGCATACTTAGTGTTCTCCTGAAAAACACAACAAAACAAGTCCAGTATTTATCCCAGTAATTTTTGGCTCTGCATTCCAATGCACATGGTATCAGCAAAGAATAAAAACCTCTCCTCTCTATATACCCTCCCAGACAGAGTACAGGAAGTTAATAACTCACAAGAGTCCTGGCAAAACCAAAAAGGAATTTTTTTTAACAGCAAAAACAAAACAAAAAACATTCAATGGTATATTTAGCAAACCGAAAGAGAGCAAATAAGAGAAGTTTGTTGTTAGGGTTTACATATACTATATTTTCGTAAACAGAAGTACCCCCTGAATCCTAAAGCTGTCAAAAAGAGCCTTAGAGGTACACATGCTACTGTACTGTTAGGACTAAAAGGTACTATAAGTACCCTTTAGGATACTTTTGGTTTAGATACTTGTCACAGTAAGGGTTTCTCTGTCTCTGGCCGTGTGAATCAAGGCACTACAGTATACTGCCAGAAAGTGCAACAAACCTTTTACAAGACAGTAAGTTAACAAACAGGCTTTAGGACATTTCATCAATAAAACAAGAAAATCATCAGATAAAGAGCTAGCAGTGTTCAGAGGGTAAGCACCTAATAAGGAACATACCAATACATTAGCATTAAGCTGTTAAAATTTTTTTTAGAAGATTTGATAACCTTCCAGCTTTCAGGAAAGGGCAATATTATATTCAAACCTTTTTTCCCCAATTAAATGACTCTTTACATTAAGCTCCACCCTTGTGTACATTGTGTCTATGGCTGCTGTAACAGCCCATTCACACTGAGCGACATACAACTCGTGCGGATTTCCACACGATCGTAGTAGCGCGATATAGCGCGACTCTTCATGCGACGATGGCACGACCTTTCTTTTTGGGCAGCATGAAAATACAAGCAAAATCGGGCGACATCCGCGCAAAAAGGGGTCCTGCACAAGCGACAGCGACATTGAGCTGCAGAATTGAACAGCTCCATTGAAAATCATAGGACGAGCAAGATCTCGCAATATCGCACGGCAATATGCGCGATTTGCGAGCGGTAATCCGCTCAATGTGAACGGGGACTTAGGAGCATAGGTACCGTATATACTCGAGTATAAGCCGTCCCGAATATAAGCCGAGGTACCTAATTTTAGCAAAAAAAACTGGGAAAAAGTATTGACCCGAATATAAGCCGAGGGTGGGAAATGAGGCAGCTACTGGTAGATAGATACCAATAAAATTACATTAATATTTATTTAAAAGAAAAATAACCTAGCTCTGCAAGTGGAAAAGGGGGTACAGGGCTACATATCATGTACTACGGATCATTTAACCCATTCATATTAGCAGAGGATAATTGTAAATCTATTGTTGCAGTGCACTCTATATGTAGTATATAGTACATGTACATATAGAGTTCCTGCAACAATACATTTACAATGATCCTCTGCTAACATGAATGGGTTAAATGATCCATAGTACAGGGCTACATACAGATCATTTAATACATTCATGTTAGTATAATTGTAAATGTATTGTCTGCACTGTATTAGCAGTATATACTCTATATAGAGTATATACTGCTAATACAGTGCAGACAATACATTTACAATTATACTAACATGAATGTATTAAATGATCTGTATGTAGCCCTGTACTATGGATCATTTAACCCATTCATGTTAGCAGAGGATCATTGTAAATGTATTGTTGCAGGAACTCTATATGTACATGTACTATATACTACATATAGAGTGCACTGCAACAATAGATTTACAATTATCCTCTGCTAATATGAATGGGTTAAATGATCCGTAGTACATGATATGTAGCCCTGTACCCCCTTTTCCACTTGCAGAGCTAGGTTATTTTTCTTTTAAATAAATATTAATGTAATTTTATTGGTATCTATCTACCAGTAGCTGCCTCATTTCCCACCCTCGGCTTATATTCGGGTCAATACTTTTTCCCAGTTTTTTTTGCTAAAATTAGGTACCTCGGCTTATATTCGGGACGGCTTATACTCGAGTATATACGGTAAGTGGTTACGCACAACGCCATTCAAGCGTGTAGATGCCATCTGGATACAAAAGATCTCTTCACAGACATGCATTTCAAACCAGTTGAATGTGTACATTTGTGCCCATAGGAGGAGAGAGCAAGCAAACTAAGTAGCACATGCTTACTTTAGGGGAAGCTAAGACACCTTGATTTAGGGATTCTATGTTAGTGTCAAAGAGTGGAAATATTGCATCGCTGCTTGAATTTATCACAACTGGCCAGTTTGAGAGAAGTTCTTATTTCTGTGAGTCTTTGAGGTGACGAATTATATTTAAACTTATAATACCCAACCCATTCAAAGTAGTATGAGAGATGGCTTTTTCCAAATCCTTCATTTGTGGAAGTGCCTCTAAAGCAGGTACTTCCCTTACCTTTCTCTGACACTGAAAGTCACACACCTTTCTGTTTTTGAGAAACACACCAAAACTATTTATACTAGGCATTTTTTTAAAGGAGTGATCAGCATGCATGGTAATTTTCACTGTACACAGCAAAAAAACCTTCTGCCATGTGATTTTCTGAACAGTCAGTCAAAAACAGCTAAAGAAAACCAATCACCAATAATAGAACATGTTTACCTTTAGTGGCACGGCTTTGTCCAGCCTAATTTCAGCAATATCACTTGGTGAATCATCTGTGGTGTAAGTGCCCTTCACAAGCTCAAGTGATGTCCATCTATGAGAGTGGCCTGCATCAGCAGAATGGTCACTCTAAAAGAAATTGAAAGGCCAAAAGGTTAGAATAAAAACAATTACATAGTTATGTGCAAAATAAAATGTCTGCATCGCTTTTTACTTTCAGTGCTGCAAGAATCATTTTTACCTGAAACCACAAGACCCGAGTGTTCTACTGCTGTAAAGAAATTCATATTTAGGAGGCAATGAATGTGCTGTTCACCAAACATTTACTGCAGGTGAATCTTCCTGGTGTGTTTTTTAGCTTACAATGATTGATTTACCTGCAGTGAATGTTTTGTGAATGTGACATTCACTGCTTTATAAATATGTCCCTTATCTAAATTTATGCCTAGAAGACCATCTTCAGTCCATCCACCTGCACGATTATGTACCTTCTATAAGAGCAGCACCTTAATATAAGTATTGAGGGTAGAAACAACATCTTCAGTATACCTTCCTTATAAGACTCAAATCAAGGGTTTATGGTTTAGAATTCTGCAGCAAAGGGGAAAAAAGTGCTTTGCTCATAATGACGCATGAGCGCAATGACGCAAAGTGTGCATTGCAATTGGTTATGCACGTTCTGGCCATTTACATCACCGTGTTACAATTTGCTCATAAAACAGCATGACTTACTGCATGTGCGATTTACGTGTCTAAAAACACGCAACAGACAAGGAACAGATATTTCAACACCATGATGTTCATACTGCTTCCAAAATCAAGTGAATTGTCATTATGATTGTGAAATCATTAGACATTGTTTCATTTAAACCTACATCATCTACCAGAACTTCCAGCTCATACTCGTGGATTCCACCTCCTCCATAGACACAGAATCCGACAACGACAACCCCAAGTTTGTCAACCGAGAAGCAGATTGCATCAGGAGATCCATTCCCAGTATTCCAACTTCTACCTTGGCTTGTTTTCGTGAAGCGATTAGGACTGGACTTGACTGAATGGAGAGAATTTAAGCCATCGACCTGACATTAAGAAAAAGATATGACACATAAATCATTGTATATACCTCAGACATGAATTACACTTATTTTTAGGATATAACTAATTGAGGATACAGTATAATTATTTCTAACTGTAAGGGGCTATCTGGCAATTTATGGGTTTAAATAAAAGGAAAACAACCAAGTGTGTGATTGAAATGGAATTTAACATCCATTGTTGGCAAATACCCCATTATAATCATTGCCTACACATGTTGTGGTGTGACAGCCTTCAGTGCCAATTGGTAAAAAAAATGACATAGAATGAACATGAAGCATGTGGCCACCCTGGAGTCTTACTCCCCACATAGATACATGTAATAAAACTTCTCCACATCAGTCTGTGTGCTTCAGAGGTGCAACTATTATGGCAAAAAAAAAGTCACTGAAGTTGCTCTAGCATCTCTACAATATATGTTTTATCTTCACAGTTAATTCACTTGTATATGGCAGAAAGTACAGCTATTACTATATTTCCAATGCTCCATCTATGAGAGCTGCAGCCTTCATATACAGAAGCCATAGGGTCATTTACCCCATCCCTCCTCTCCACTTGTCCATTCACAGAATGCCCTGTATTTTATTATGGTTCACAGAATACAAGACATTCTGTGCATGGACAAGTGGAGCGGAGGAGCGGCTCCTGTCTAGAGTTAATCTTTGCTTTACAATTAAACATTTTTAAAGGCATGTTTGTGCCTGGAGTTGCAATTAAAACAAAAAGGCCTTGTATATGCAAGGACCACTATAACAAAGGAGTAGATCAGTTATCAAAGTATTATATGATAAATAGCAAATACATTTACCTCCGATCCAAGAGCAGATGCTGTCAGTTCACTGACAATACTAGCCAGGAGACCACATGTGTTGGATACCAGGTGTGAAGAAAAGAGTTCATATTCCCTGCGTAAGCTGTTCCTTACAGGCAGCACAACAATGACTAACATCTTTTCCAGAACCTCCCGGAAGCTGGTCATTCCAGAAACATTCTCCTCGCTCTAAAAAAAAACAAACAAAACAATACTACTTCCCATGAGCAAGTGTAGATGTATTAGGGTAGCCCCCAGCCAGTTAGTGCCACTGAGGATGAGGAAGAATTACCTTGACAAACAGAAAATGCATCTGCATTTCAGGCACATCGACTTCCTGGCTAGTGGGATTTTGTGAGTTCTAAATAATTTATATGCACATAATATTAGACAGAGTGATAGTTGATTGTTATTATATGATGAAAACGCATGTGCAAAATGTAAGGAATATTGGAAGAGTCAGAGAAAAGGATGATATAGGGAAAGAGTTACAGAAAGAGAGATGATACAAAGACAGATAAATTAAAGAGAGTGTGAAGAACAAAAAAAAAAAAAGAAGAGCAAAAGAGTTGGGCAGAGAGACAGAAGTATGATAAGTCTATTACAAGCTATGGTAGAAGCTTTGGTACAGATCCCGCCCCAGGAGAGGGTATGATAGAACTGAACGGCCACGTTTTTGAACCAAAAACAAGATCTACCGTTCCTCTGTGTTCTAGGTGCTTCATGCCTGCACACAAATATGCTGTAATCTCACATTCATTACAGCCAACCAGGATAAAACCTCCATGGACACCACACCATTCTACAAGAAGCAGTTACTTCCTTCATGCATTAGTTTTTTTGACAACTCACACAAATACTGGGCCCTTCATATCAACCAGAAAGTCATCTGACTGCCGCAGTTCCTCCAGCTGCCTTCCAGCTCCTGGATGCTCGTTGTACTCCCCCCCCTTATTCCCAACTGAATACCGAGAGCGCAAAGCCAGATTGCAGGGCTCCTGGCACAATAATTGTGGGTAAACATTTGCCCATCTGTGGGGTTCTGTGAACGCTATTCACACTATAGCATTGTTTTAATCCCACAACGCCATGCCAATAATGCATGCTATCACATAGCCCACCTAGTGTGCATTACCATGTGCTTGTTACGTTGCCATTCATTTGAACGGCACTCCAATGCACATCCCAGCTGCCATGCATCCTGCTCCTTCAACTCTTTTCGCCACTACAGTTTAAATCGACTGTCAATCTGAATTCTTAGAAAAACGAACATATGTTCCAAAAACAATTTTTTTCTAACAAAATTCTACTGGCCAGCTTTAGTCAACCTGATACAACTCCAGCGCAATCTCTATTTCTGCTCTTTAGTTTAACCAGTTGACATCCGCGGTGTTAAACCCCCTTCCCATCCGGGCCATTTTTCAGTATTCAGCGCTGCGGTACTTTAACTGACAATGCTCACTTGTGACTATGCCTACAAATTAGCTCATCAATAACATGGTGCCAGAGGATTTGGAATTGGCAGAGAAAGAGTTTTAATCATCCAAGAAAGTTACAGATTTCTATCTAAAGCCAAGTCAAAACTGTGGACAGATCTTGAGTGTATGCTCGTTTCTAAGACAACAATTAACCCATTAACCAAATGCAGCAAACTAAAAGGATCTGTCCCATACATTTGTTTAGTGCATTTTAAAGGGCATCTACTCCACCACTGGATTAGCGTGAATACCTGCCTTTGTCTCAAATCACTTAGCCATCGATTAGACCTCTTGTTCAATCCATTTTGGGGCAATAAACTATCGGGGAGATGAAAAACATCAGTACTACCCTAAGTAAAAGTTTTATACTGATCTGTCCAGTGGCACATTTGTGGAAAGCTCCATAGCAGAGCTCCCAGCACCAACACTGTTTGACTTGTAGGGATGGTCAAACAGCGAGCCCTCCCAATGGCCACTCCTCCTGACGCCTGGTAACTGCAAGTTGCATCAGTGATGCAGGATTGTGGGGAGGAACCACAGTGGCCAGTAGAGTGGAACAGGATTGGTGCCAGGAGCTCTGCTACAAAGCCAAACTTCAGCAAATGGGCTGCCAGAGAGGTAAGAAGTTTTTTGGTGGGCTAATGCTATATTAAAAGAGAACGATGGCCAAACCTTTTTTGGCCACAGTTCTCTTTAGGGTCACAAGAAGACATTTACTAATGTCCTCCTGTGACCCAAAATTCAGCATTTAGCAGGTAATTGCCCGCTATATAGTGAGAGCACAAAGCCACGGTGCACCCAGGATGGATCCTGACAATACTGCCGGGTTCCACCCCACTGCCTGACAGCTGGCGCTGCCTCTCTCTCGCCCATCCCTTCAGTCAGCACTGGAGGAACAGAGAGGGGAGGAGAGGGGTGTTGGGGTGGAATCTCTGCTATATGCTGAGAGCGTCGCAGCTGAGACGGATCTTGACAATACTGTCGAGATCCACCCCACTGAGAGCCAGCTACGGGCTCTGCCTATCTAACAACGGGCTCTGCCAATCTAAATACAGAGCCAGCTATGCCCGCCCTCTCCTCCGTCCGTCCCTCCAGTCAGTGCTGGAGGATCAGAGGGGGGAATCCCTGTGGGGAACCGTGACTGACAGTCACCATTCTCTGCAGGGAGTGGATCGGTAAGTCAGCAAATCGGCGGTATGCAATTGCAACCTGGATCAATGTTTTGGGTACATATATGAACTTGGAAAAACCTTGGGTTTTCCTTTTTTCCCCCCAGTAAACCACTTTTGGGGCAGTCTAGTAAGAAAAGGAAATCACCGGAGAGAAATAAAAAAAAAATAAAAAAACATTCCTTGCACAGATTCATAATATAATACCTTATTATCTTGGGTTCTTTTGAGAAAAGCAGACTTCCTTTTAGGACAGCTATTCAATATCTCAGCATTGACCTCTTTTCAAAACTGGAAGGCCATCTGATAAACATCCAAAGGCCATGCCTTCCAAAACTTCCAAGCCATATTGTCCTACTTTATTTGAAATCTAGTTAAGTCCACTCTTGCAAGGGATATTGTTTCCAACAAATATCTCCTCTCAAACTCTTCACCTACAAATGTTATATCTATATATATACACACACACCTACCTACCTATCTATTTTAGTTGTGCCCCATTTCTGCTTGCTAAAAAGGGATGGACGCTTCCTCTCTGCCCTAGATATCTACACCTTGAATGCATTTCTTTCAACAAAACATCTCAGAATGTGCTTGAATATGCACAGCCTCATTTGACTCTTCTTCACTAACACAGAATATGTCCACTGTGTTTCACGGTCTCTTAATAGGTATGGTCTTTTTTCACATTTAAACCGGTTCAAACAATTTAGCATCAGCAAAGGCCTATTGAGGACACTTGCAGGTTCATGGACCATTGTTATATAGAACTTTTGTGTGCATATTGGCTACCATGGAAGGAAGCAGTTTTATTTGCATAGCTCCAAACTCATAAGACTGGGGGCAAGTGGATGCTGTTGGTAGATCTAGAGAAGGGTGTCTTTCAGATCTTCAGTGCCCACTCCTAGAGGTTGGGAACTATGCTCCACCATAAAATACAGTTTGGATCATCAGTTTTTCTCTTAATTATTATGTTACTAACAATGGAGTCCAACTTAAAAGGCCCAATTTCTATCCTCAAGTCAAATGGATGCCCACATCTAAATTAACCTTTTCGAATTGGCCTAGGATGCGCAACACAGGAGTGCAAAGAGTAAGATAGTGGGCAGTATGTGCAGAAGAAGAGTGCCTGTGTAGAGATGTGCTGTAAGCAGGGAGGTTGAAAGGTATGTTGCTTAGGGAGGGACACACTGTAAGGTGGGATGTTGGCTGTGAACGTATCCAGCACATTCCTTTACCTTCCCTCACAGGCAGTTAGTAAGGTTGTTGTGTTGGTGAGTAGTGGTTAAGAGGAAACCAAAATACACTGGTCCAGTTAGTATTTCCAGCCACAATCCTAAGAATTTGAATACGATTACGAGCATATTAGATAACAAGCTGGAGAGCCCCAATTTCTAAGGCAATACATTTATAAATCCAATACTATTGCCAGATGATTTAAAGCTATTTACTTGCATTCCTTTTTTTAGAAAATTTTAAACCGGGAATTTCTGCAGACCTGACTGAGTTTCTCCATTGCTGACACAAGTAGAGGGAAGCGGTGAGCCAGTGCAGTGTCATTTTCTGTGCTGACTTGTTTCACCATGGAGCGAAGTAGGACTTCACCATCATAAGCAATAGGAAAGATGGAAGTAAGCTTCACAGATGTGTGACACAGAGCAGACATAACTGCTGCTAGCAGGCGACTGCTTGAAGTCTTGAAATTTGCTTCCTGGATGTCCTTTAAAAAAAAAAAAAAGAGAACAGTCATTGTGACCCTGTTACCAAAATAAAAATATTCCTGTATTCAAATCACAATGCGTAATTAAAACAATATAGCTGGAAGCAAAGAGAGTACAATATCATACTATATCTAAGAACTTGCAGCATCCAAATCCTGCATTTTGGAACAGACCTCTACCCATAAACTAGACTTAAGTCTTTCTTCCTCTGTATATCTTATACATGCAATTACTAGGGCAGGCACTTAAGAGCACTATGGGCCAACCTTTTTTTGGCCATAGTTCTCTTTAGGATTACAGGAGGACATATACCATGTCCTCCTGTAACCCAAGACTCAGCATATAGCGGGCTATTGCCCACTATATGCTGACAGTGCAGAGCTGAACTTCAGTCGGGGAAAATCCAGACAATATTGTCAGTAGGGCTGCACCAATACCGATACTAGTACCCGGCCAAATCTTCCAATACTTACCACCGATACTGAAACTTCCAGTCAGAGGGCGATTTCCTCTGACAGGCAGTGACGCGATCGAACATGGAGCTGGCTTCCCGGCCAATCAGACAGCGGATAATGACTCGTCACCTGTCTTCCCGATTGTCCAGAAAGCCGGCTCCATGCTGGTTGGCCAGAGATCCAAGTTCCCAGCCAATCAGCATGGAGCCGGCTTCCCGGCCAGTCAGGAAGACGGGCAGCAGGTAATGAACTAGGCTTCTTGATTGCCTAGGAAGCCGGCTCCATGCTGATTGGCCCTGGAAGCCGACTTCCCAACCAATCAAGAAGCCTTGGTCATTACCTGCCACCCTGGTTTCTTGATTGCCTGGGATGCCGGCTCCATGCTAGCGCAAGTACCGGTACTCTATATCGATGAGTACCCAACTATAAAATATCAGTACTTGTACTCGATACCGAAAAACCAGTAATCGGTGCATCCCTAATTGTCAGGATCCACGTCGCTGCCTGATGAGGCAGAGCCAGCTGTGCCCACCCCCTCCATGGTCTGTCCCTCCATTCAGCGCTGAAGGAACAGAGAGGGGGGAATCCCTGCAGGTTAAAGCATGTTATTTAACACATCAGCTATATCACAATGGAAAAAGCTATAGGTTACCTGATCCAAACAGTTGAGCAAGTCGCACAAACATGCCCACTGGAGTGCAGGAGTGGGATAAAAAGAGTGGAAACAAGCTGTAAAGGTGTTATGACACTCTTGCAGTACAGCTTCAAGCAGACTTAATGGCTGGCTGAGATATCCTTGAGGGTCATTATCCAGTTTTGTCATGCAGTTGTCCACACCTTCAGAAAGGATTTTTCTAAGCAATGTCCTGGTTTTTCCAATGCACTCAGCTAGTTTGGTTGTCTCTTCTACAACAGCCTTAGTGGAAGCTAAATTATGCGACAACAATAAGAGATTAGAAATCGGTAAAACGGTGTATTGATACAAATTTGGGCTGTATCGGAGCTCATGTGGTAAACTGAGCAAAACGCAGTAACAAAAGTTAGACATGAAGAGCAAGTGACAAAAAAAACGACGACAGCAGATGTCTCAGTGTTCCTTAGTTGCATTTTTTTCAGCTGTAAACTCTTTCACAAATGCAAAACTGCTCCTCAGTGAAAAGACATATGGAGCATGGAATGATCTTATTAGCAGTGATAAGACAGCTTGACTATAGGAGTGCCAAACGATCTTACAGTTTCCATTAACCCTTTCACTGCCAGGCCCTGCGCTCCATTTTGGACCTCAGCTGGCTAAACCATTTTTACAATTTTTATAATCTTTTTTTTTTTTTACTTACAGCTCGCAGCGTCTGTCTGTAAAAGACCATCTTAAACCACACATTCTCTTAAAAAGCACAGGAGCAATAGAATAAATAGATGGCGCCACTGATTTTGTAGATCCTGTGATAATTGCATTAATTTCATTACAGATTTTTTCTTTGCTAAATATATACTACATGCTACAAAAAAAACAGTAGTGCACAAATACAACATAACTTCCAAAAGTCCAATAAAATTTAAAAGATAAAATTGTATTGAAATAATAAAAATTTGTAAATTTTAAATTGCGAGTTTTTGCGAAAATCAAAAGCATCTAAAACTGTAAATAAGCAACTTATGCTGGTTTCACACATATGCCTTGTGGTAAAGCTCAATCCACAGTGCCATGTGTGCTGCAATAAAATTAACCAATTATTCATTTTGTAGTAACACAGCACGTTACCTGCGGCAACGCTTTGCAATGTTCTGCCACGCACAGCGTGGAATAAAATGTAAAAAAAAGTTTAATAAAAGACAGAATCTAGCACCATATTGTGCACCTCCTGGTGTGAAAACCCCCTTAGTGTGTTGGTGCACCAATACACAAAATGTCACAATATGTGTGGTGCATATGTGTATGTTATGTGTTAACATGGGTTCAAACCTGTGCAAAATCCACGTGTGTTTTACGCCGCTAAAGTACCAAACTAGCACCTATTTTTATTTTATTTTTTAAACGTGCCGCACCAAAAACATGTTACCATGTGTTTTGGCATCCTACAACGCACACAGCAAAATGTGTTGGAAGTGCCATTGAGAATGAATGGCAACGCAGTGTGCCTGCAAGAACACCACAATTTTGTGCATGTTCCCACAGCATACAGATATAACGGTCTAATTTGTTGGTGTGTGTATGTTGGAGGGATGTTCTTTTTTTTATTATTTAAAGGAGAACTATGGGGTCAGGGCTTTTCCCCATAGTTATCCTTAGGGTAACGCGAGCTACAGCTCGTGGTATACTGAGACGGCGCAGCCGGAGCGGATCCCGACATCGATGTCTGGATCCGCCCAGCTGCGTGAGTGACAGCTGGCTCTGCCTATCTAGAGGCAGAGCCAGCTGTACCCGCCCCCTCCCCCGTCCGTTCCCCCAGTCAGCGTTGGCGTATCGGAGCGGGGAAAGGGGAATCCAGCCCCTCCCCTGTCGCGGCAGAGAGCCGTGACAGGATCGAGAGGTGAGCGAACCCGGTATGTGTTCGCTCACCTCCCGATCTACTGAGCCGACCTGTGACAGTCTTATTGTCACAGGTCGGCTAGAACTATGAGGTGAGTGAAAAGCACAGGGGATTTTGGCGAAATATCAGGGGTCACATTTTTTATGAAAAGCTGTGATCAGCGGCCTGTCATTTGCTAAACACAGCTATTCATTTACTCAGGAAAGTCTGGGGAACATTTCTACTATAAGTTCATGATTGCTGAAGTGACCATGAGCCAATACAAGAAGGGGGAATGCAGAGTACTTAAAGCTTATTGAGCCAGCCAGCTGGAAGCAGTTCTTTTCTGATGTAAGCCTTACGTCCTTGATAGCGAAAGGGTTAAAACACGGGACATTCTAACAAAGTATTAACATGGAGCAATGTTTTTTTTTATTCATAAGAAAAGTAGTACCTGCTATAGGGTATATTTCACATGTGTAGACTCTCAACAACCGCAAACAGCAGGTACCCACAAAACGCAGTCTTTCCAAATCCAGTAGAGTCGCTGTGTACTGGAATCCTTTCAGCCCTCTGAGCTCTTCCACCCCAAGAACCAGAGTGGTCCAACTCCAGTGCAAAATGCTCAGTAAGGATTCAAAACATTCCTTGAGGAAGGAAATACTTACAATTAACAAAGGAAACAGAACATTTTAGAAAAAAAAAACCTCTACCTGTACCCTGACAAAATTGCTTTATACACTAAAGGGACAATTTATAACAGAAAGCAGACATTATATTCTCTCCATTACACTGCTCTGCTTAGGGTAACGCACACCAGGATACACATTTTACAGCCCATTTATAAAATGCAGCTGCAATGTAGACCTTGCTGTGCCCTATGGAGGGCTCTCTGCTTAACACTTCAAAGAGAGCTTCAAGACTGGAGCAGAGCCATTTATCTGAATGTGACAGATTATGCTTTCCTCTTGGCTTCTTATTTAATAAACCATCCTATTCATTTTATTGGGAGTCTAAAGCCATCAGAGCACAATGCACATTTGTAAATTCCTTGACTGTGCCTTATAAACATGCGGTAGTTTAATTTTCTTTAAAAGCAAAAGGTATGGACACGGTATGGCCCTATTGCTGCTTTACATTGTGTTTGAAGCTAATTGGCTCTCAAGTACAGGTCACTTTCCAGAGGCCGACAGATCATTAATGGGCACTGGTCCATGTGTTTTTGTCGTGCTGGTGACATCTACATTCAAAGCTGTTCTGTGTGCGGCGCCATCTGCTGTCATTTCAAGCACCCATTTAACTTTTTGGGGGGGATTCCCAGTAAGGAGTGCTACAGGACCTAGGACATTCCCAGAGGCCGATTCGCAAAAAACTGAAGCACCTGTCCAAAACAGCAGACCGAATCTAATCTTTTTAGTGCAGCAAGGAAACAGGTTGTAGAGGTTAACTGATCTTGTACAGATCTACTTCTTTGTTCATCGCTTCTGGGACATAATAGCAAAACCTATAGTGAAGAGGCTGGGAACTTGCTATGCTGGTTTTTACTCTATTTTCCACTCAGTCATTTTTAATTAAAAGTCTTTCATTCTCAGGCCATTCTTAAGGCTGAACCCCAGTGTTGCCCATTTACCTAAACTTGTAGCAAGTCCTCCACTGTGTTGAAACTGAAGACTCTCAATTTCCTGTAAACTTGTATCACCACAATATAATCCTTTGAAGGTCCAGCAGCTATCTTGAGCCCCCCTTCATTTCTTGTCTGAATGACCTCCATCATTCATCACTTCTCCCCCTGATCCATACCATCCTTGGACCCCATCTCAATCAGTCAACTAATCAGCTAAAGTCTGCAGCACCCAGTGACCAACAAGGAGAAGCAGGCACAGCTAAAAGGGATCCAGGGGATGTTTTTTTTTTTTTTTAAATAATTCTTTTGAAACCTTCCCACCAAACTCAGAGCAAAAAGTAGCAGAGAGACCCAGTGATAGCAAAACTGGGTCCCGAAACAAGAATTTCTTGAAAAACACAATTTGTTGTTGAAAAGTTTTACATTTCCTATAGATCGGGAGGGAAGGGGAACAAGGGAAGGTATTGTATATGTACACACTTCAGCTTGGAGGTAAAGCCAAGGCATCATACAGTAAAGGAAAACAAAGCCTTCCCACAGGAACATATGGTTAAAGTTGTATGAGCAGGTTTTCCCCTCTTCATAGCCAGATGATTTTACTGATGAGTCATGAAACTGCTTTAACTGTGTAGCTTTCTACAAGCTATACTGCAAGCTGTAGGAAGGCAAAGGTTACTCACCACTGAAACAGTTCTGGCAAATGAGCGTTTCAAGATATGAACTGGTTCGCTGACTTGCTGCTTTCCTTTAGTGGCACTTCCATCACTTGTAGGCAATCTGCATGAAAACAGATACAACATCTCACTCCAAATGATACTGCTCAGCTTACACAACAAAACAACCTGTAAATACAAATGCACAGCTTACTGCTAAAAAACAAAAGATGATTTACCTGTACAGCAGCTGTGGTATTTGGCCTGCATTGACATCTGTGCCATTATTTGACTTCTTTGAGCTTTTGAACTGAAAAACAACACTAAAAGAGAAAAAGGAAAATGCAGTTGTTAACCAGTTGACATCCGCGGTGTTAAACCCCCTTCCCATCCAGGCCATTTTTCAGTATTCAGCGCTGCGGTACTTTAACTGACATTTATTCCGTCATGCAGCGCTGTACTGAAATGAATTTTATACCCTTTTTTGGGGACAGATAGAGCTTTCTTTTGGTGGTATTTATTCACCACTGGGGGTTTTATTTTTTTACTATATTAAGGAAAAATTACCGAAATTTAAAAAAAAAAAAAACAGTTTCCCCTATATTAAATGATAAAACATTTATTATTACCCAATTTTTTGGTAAAATATAAAAGATGGGGTCACGTCGGGTAAAAAGACACTAAACATGTCAAGCCTTAAAATTGCGTGCGCGCGCGAAACCTCAAAAAACGATAATACCCAAAATTGGCCCTAGGCGACGCTTTAAAAGCTGTTACCGCTCATCAGTTTAGTGTTATCAGTGATTGATGGCCCTAAAATGATTGCTCTCACTGCGACACATGTTGGGTATCGCCGCGCACGCCGGAGTGAGAGCAATAATTCTAGGGCCAGTATTTTGGGGCATCTCTAAATTGATGACCTGTTGGGCTTTTAAAGCGTCTATGGACTTTTTGGGGTACTAGGGTTTTTCGCCGTTTTACGCAATTTGTAACCTCTTCTTTTATATTTCATTTAAAAAAATGGGTATTTTGTTGTGTTTTGGGGCATTTAATTAAATTTTTCACTAAATATTGGGGTTTAATAAGGAGTTGCGCTAATATTGCGCAACATAAAAATTTGCAACTACCACCATTTTATTCTATAGGGTCTTGGCATTCAGAAAATATATAATGTTGGGGGGTTTTAAGTAATTTTAAGGCCTAAAATGTGGAATATAACATGGGTACAAAAAATGAAAAGGCCTGTCATGAAGGGGTTAAAAGGAGAATACTGCATTAATAAATTCCAAATAGGAGTTTGCTGATCATGCACAATACTTCCCCTTTAACTATAATTTTTATAGTTACAAACACCCAATGGATTGCCCAATATGTGCCCAGACTCCCCATCATCAGACTATCAAATAGCTTTGTTTTACTTGAAATATGGATAAGTAGGAATCATACTAAATAATATAGAAGCAGGTAATTGCAAATACACAAGCTAGCTAGACCTCTTCTCTCGCTGATTGGATGATTGACAGGCTTCCTCACCAGTCAGGAGTGACTGGTGAGGAAGCCTGTCATCATCCAATCGGCCAATCAGCGGGAGAAGAGGTCAGAATGGAGCAGATGACTAGGCTGTGACACGGAGTGGCTGAAGCAGACGGAGAAGATGACACGACACAGCATGTTAGTACTGCAGCACTACATGGGGGCTGGGCACAAAAATGTTGTTTAACTACATATAATATTTATAAAGAAATAACTATGTAGAATATAAAAAAAAAAGACATTGAATAATGAAATGAAATGAATATTTAGATCATGCGATTGCTAACGAAGGCTTGTATCCCCCTAGTGGGGAAAATAGATGAGCACATGTCCAGACTCCAGAACAGTGTATTATTGTATAGTGTGGCACAGCTATATCCAATTCTGCATACCTGGCTTTATATTATAAAGTTCTTATAATATAAAGCCAGGTATGCAGAATTGGGTATAGCTGTGCCACACTATACAGTGTTCTGGTCTGGAGTCTCTACATGTGCTCATCTATTTTCCCCACTATGGGGATACAAGCCTTAGTTAGCAATGGCATGATAAATGTTCATTTCATGTTCATGTTCTTCATAATATTAAGAAACTGACCTAAAATCATGATTTTGTATTGCTTTAGAAAAAATGTGACCTGTCCCTTTAAGAAAAAGTATTGGTAATTGGTATCGGTGAGTACTTGAAAAAAAGTATCGGTACTCGGTCTTAAAAAAGTGGTATCGGTGCCTCCCTAATATATATATATTTATTACAGGACGCCAGGAATGGGTCCTGGATGGACGGTATATCCCTCCCTTGTTTAGGTGGTGGTCCCGTTAAGGTCACCTTGTATTCAGGGTTCTTGCAAAGCAGGGTGAGGGGTTTCGGGTTGGACTTGTAAGGGAAACTGCTAGGCAGTCTTCCCAGAGTTGTTAATTATATATGGGTCCCGAAATCGGAAACAGGAAGCCAGTTAGTCTGGCTCTGTGAGGAGTGTTTGGAGCAGGACACATACATGGCTATGTGTGTTATGGTGTGGAATACTGTCTACCGAGACCCTGCTGGGGCACCTGTGTCCATACTGGAATCCTCTGTGAGCAGGCTGGGACTTGGTATACAGGCGCTGAGATGAATCTTGTGTTTGCGGACGATAAGCCCGGTTGATTTTGTCATTCTGCTGAATACAAGCCATTTTTATTTGATAGTTTGAAGAAAAGAATAGAGTTGTATTCTCTGATAAGGGTCATATCCGACCTGAAAGCGCGCGCGCACACACACGGTTCCGCAACGGTATCCGCTCACCCTCTGCTCTGGCTGTGAAACAAGACAGAACACCAGAGCCCCAGTGAGATGAGGCTGTTGGGACCGGTCTAATAGCCAGGCAGGACTGAGGAACAGGCGAGTATTCCTTATTTTTAGACCCTAGACCAGAAGTAATTAACCCTTGTTGTGCGGGAGTAGACACACTGCAACAGTTAATTTAACTGCACGTCCTTAATGAATTAGAAAGCTCTAAAGCTATTGGATCAGCAAGTTAGCTATGCAACTAGCAATTTCAGAAAGAGAGGTCACCAACCGCAGCCTATTTCTCTCAGTTGAGATTAATTTAAAGATAAAATGACTTTTCTGACTATCTGGCTGTGATATCCTAGTTATGACAGTCCCTAGAGGTGCAGACACTAGAATATAGTAGAGTTTTATTTTAGGGTGTATCGATATGGTGCCGAGAACAAAGATCAAAAGAATAAATGAAACATTACCCATCATCTGTTGTTATTGAAGCTTGTCCGTGAGATCCACAGTCGCTGCTAGGTCCAGACACACGAGCCCATGCCACATACCACCAGCCAGCTTGTAGAAGTACAGGCTCATCAAACATCATTGCATATTTCTCTCTAGGGTACAAAACAAAATCAACCGTCAAACAGGCTGCGATTTGTTCATTAGCTTTGACATGTATTCTCAATTAGTTTCACACTATAAGCCGATTAAAAACATAAGCAGCTGATCACAGAAGAGAGTCACTTCCAGTCATCTATGTAAAAGACTCCGTAGAAGGCCTTGAAGGTGCCATTGCTTGATACCTGAGAAGTACAAGGACTGAGTTGTTCTTCAGTGTAAGTACATAAACATCCAACTAACGCAATTGAAAATGACAGCTTCACATGCACTGTAGCTTTCATCATAGAAGAAACCTTTACAATGACATTTAAAGGCTCACATAGCCCACAACACAAGCATTGTATGATAAATATGCTACCTATCTTATATGGCGGACTGCCATATCCTATCAATGTGGTTATATAGTACAGTCCCTGTATAGCTGTCAGTTCTTCAATCATGTTAAATGGGAGATGTACCTGCAGGAGCACACCAGAGTCCTGAGCTGGCATGCCCTCTCCTGCACATTCCTGTTGGCCAGCAACGCTGTCCACCACAGCAATGTTCCAATAGTGGGGTTGAAAGTCGACGCGGACTAGAACTCCACTTTAAGTGGAAGCGTCAAAATGTGCACGATTGTGCTCTATGGGCTTCCTGAGATTCAATCGTGACGAGAAGATGCAGGAGGCTTTTAAGTTCTGGTAACTTGCAAATTTGTAATGAATCTATATTTTATATGGTCTGATAGGTGAAATAAAGATTACTTATAGAGTTCAAAAAATAAAAATAAGAAAATTACCTGGCTGCGCAATCATATGCAAGAACATCAGTTTCAGCAAGAAGGTCTCCGTCTGTTTCATGATCACCTCCATCTGACCCCAATTCAAACAGCTACAGGGAAGGACACATTGAGAAATCATTACAGGAAATTCACCTCTAGGAAAAAGTACTAAGGCCTTGTTCACACCAAGCACGGAGCAGGTGCAGGGCAGATCAGATCAGTTGCAGACCGGATCAAAACTGCGTCCAATGTATTCCAATGGTATCGGTTGCTCCAGTTCACATTGCAGCGTGCCGTTCCAGAGCAGGTGAAAAAACTGCAGCAGGCCCTATTTGACCTGCTCTGGATCTGTAAATGCATTAAAAAATGCATGCAAATGCCTGGAACGCACTGAAAGACCATTTTAGCCAAAAACGCATCTAAAAGACTAGCGTGCGTGTGCAGAAACCTGACCGGATCTGCTCTGCATTTGGTGTGAACAAGGCCTTAAGGCAAAAATACACAAACTTAAAATACCTTTATTTTGGCAGTGTACTCCCCTCTGCCTCCAAAGAGACCCAGCCCTCCAAGTAGGATGTCTGTGTCAGCACTGAATCGAATCGCTTCCACTGAATGTGCCGAGTACCCCCAGCCACCTCCATGGCCTTAAGGACAAAACAGATTTATTTTACACAGCAGCTAAACACAGTGTTTGGTACTTTTACCTTTCTACCGTTAAGTATAGACATAATCATCATACTCTCAAATCGGTTTACAACGCTGTAGTCCTCCTTGGAATAAACTTTCAACACAGACTGAGTTTCCTCTTCAGTACTTGAGACTCCCATTTTCAAGTCCTGCATTGTAGCCAGAGTGTCAAGACAGCCTGAATTTAGGAATAGGATACACAAAAAAAATGTCAGAATTTAAAGAGAATAAATAAGCCTTTTTGCTGAATGACCCAAAACAAATGATCATTTTTACTACATGAATGGAAATTAGATTTTTTTTGTAGTACCACTATTTATGGCAACTGCACAATATTGTAATCAATGCTAAAGGAGAACTATGGGATAAGTGAAATGCACTCCTCGCCATAGTTAGAGCCAACGTGTGACACTGAAGCTGTCACATGTTGGATCTACTGGTCGAGAACTGAGCGATCACATACTGCAGATTGCTCAGTTCTCAATCTTCTCCCTGCAGATATTCCCCCTCTCCTCTCCGATCCTCCAGCGCTGACTGGGTGGGACATATGTGGGAGGGGGCCAGCTGTCAATCAGGCAGCAGGATGGATTCCAACAATATTGTCGGGAACTTTCCCGGCCGCAGCGCTGCTTTATGCTGTCTGTATATAGCGGGCAGTAGCCCGCTCTATATGCTGAGTTTTGGGTCACAGGAGAACATTAGTATATGTGTTCCTGTGAACCTAAAGAGGACTACGGCCAAAAAAAAGTTTGGCCATAGTTCTCTTTCAACCAACATTTCCAATCTCAGGATATTATGCCATTTGCTTTTAGGCATTCACATTTCCCCAAGCTCCAGCCAAATCATGGCTTGTAGTTTGCCTAGTACATGACAAAAGCACAAGGCAGCAACTATTCCCTCATTGCAAGCAGCTATGTTAGGCTGAGACACCTTCGATACATGTGGTCCAGTCTTTAACACTGAGCCACATACTAGTCACATCAATGGAAATCTCCTGCTCAGCTTCACTGTAACTCCTGTGCCTGCCCTGAAACATAAGTATCAGGTATTTCAGACAATGAGAGATTCCCACACATGTGCTGGCAATGGGTAAAACACACACTGCCAGCACAAATTACTTCTAACTAGAAAAAAAAAACAAAAAAAAAAACAACTTACCTAGTATATGCAAAGCTGCGTGTGATCGAGTAGTTACAGCTTTCTGGCCTGTTGGGAGTGCCAGCTCTGGACTAAGTATGCTACATCTTAACTGCATGTCAGGGGCTGATGGAAGCCTGGAGTCTGCTATGACAGCATTATAACACCACAGCTCTCTGGTGCTGGCCTGAAATCTAGAACACAACAGATAAATTAGTATAATGTTGTACTTGCCTTATAGCGCACATTAAGGGTTGCATTTAGATTGTAAGCCCTGACGGGCAGGGCCCTCCTTACCATCTTGTCTTAAATTGTATTGTGACTGTAATGTCTTCCTTATATTGTAAAGCGCTGTGCAAACTATTGGCGCTATATAAATCCTGTATAATAATAATAATTTAAAATCTTAAACCAAGCATGACCTTCCTATGCTCTTGAGCATCATCTGGTGGTAGAAGTGCTGTGCGAACAGCATTCATCCAGAATTATAAATGAGCCCCTTACTGTACCTTTAACAAAAGCAATCATTTTCATTAAAAAAAAGGCACCTAAACCATATTTATCTGATAAAATATATGTGGTATGTTTAGTCTTCCAAGGGCTCATTCAGATTAGGTGGTGTGTTGGCACTATGGGGATGATTTATTAGTCATTCACTCCTTGGCTTCATCTAGTGGTACTGGTGCCCTGCAAATGGAGTTTGCCCAGCTATATGCGGGGTGAAAGCGTTATAAATCAGGCCCTCTATGTTATCATGCATTGTGTTGTGCTGCATTAAAGGTAGTCTTAGTTTTCAATGGGCTGGCAATGCACCCAATTAGAAAAAGAAAAAAAAAAGTCAGATGTACCTTATGTTGAAGCAGCACACCACAAAGCACAGCATTGTGGTGCACTGCAGGGCAGGTGTGTTGCCCACTAGTTTAACAGCGCGTAGGCATTGGGGAGTCATTACTACAACACACCGTGTGACTAATCAAATAAGGATGGTGTATGTTGAAACTTAAAAAAAATGCTGTAAGCACAGACAGAAAAGAACACTACATCAGCACAAGCTTCTGGACTATCAATGGCCCAGAAATAATGATTTCAGAACTGACCTCCAAATAACATCATGGACTGGATCCAAACAAACTCCAAACCCTTGCAGATCTTCTTGTTCAGAATCATTGAATGTAGCACAGCTTCCATCCACTTTATTGATGAGAAGACATTTAAATGGAGGAGGTTCACTCATAGATGCTGGCACAAGACCTGTAGAAGAAGCGCTTATGAGTTCATTGCGAACATAAGTTACACTATTCTGCAATCAATTTGATAGGTTTTGTTGGTCCTACATTGAAGTATGATTAAAAAAAAAAACTGAAGAGTCAGGAGTTCAAACTTAAAAATGAAATAAAATCTATCATGGGAGCGAGCTTGAAGTGGTGGCTACTTTACAACACACACAGGGACCATGCGGAAAAAAGTAGCCACCCTCCAGAAGGAAGGACAGTGTCATCACCAACTCAGGGATGATTTGAGGATCTACAGCTGAGTGATGCACAAAGCAAATTTTATTTATATTAGGGGTACTTAATGCATTAAGTTTTAACTCCTAGTTTAGTGTTACTTTAAGCAAAGAAAGCCTTATTGACAAAGTGGTTACTTCCAGTCCCTCCTGACCGGTCAGATTTGAAGGATATTATTTCATATCTTATGCTCATAGATAAACTAGACACCATATATAACCAGACCCGCAGTCTGGGCCAAGTTCCTCACCACCGAACTGGACCAACTGAAGACCTTATGTTTATTTTACAATACTCCTCTTGGTACCTTGTGGCCAAACTTGATTGGTCATTGGAGCACAACTTGAAGGATCATTGGGTAAATTAGATGTACCCTAATACACCATGTAAGGCTATTGAGATTGAAGATCACCCTTAGTCATTCTTCTTGTACCTTCCATGCAAGTATTTATCTATTGCCCTCATCCAATGTATGCCATGTCCCTGTCATCGACTTGTAGCTCTTTTGAATTCTCCATTGTATTGGCCTTACACTAAATTTTGTTTCATCTCTCTTGTCCCAAATGTTTTAAGTTTCCTTATGAGGCCTTAAGCCTATATTGTTTTTGATGAACATCACTGATCTGTTTTCCAGTGTTATCTATTTAGCAGTGCTCCTCTTTGTATCTTACTCAACGATCTAGACTTGCCACTATTATTTCCTCCTTTCTCATGTGCACTACAAACTTTTTATTTCTTTTAATGTGAAAATCTATTTGCACATTAAACGGTTAAACTGTTTTGTTTCTCTTAATAAAAACAAGATATGCTGACCAAAAAAACTATGTAAATATATTTGTTTTTTTGCAGTCAGCTCAAAAGTTCACAAACATTAGAAGTAGTTCTAATTTTACAACATAACTGACTTTATTTTCTTTTAAGACGTAAAAAGAATACATGTAACTGCTGACCAAGCTATTTTAACAATGGTATTAATATCAGTCTCCTCTTTTAATCTGTAGGTATTTCTGACTTTCTGAAATCACTAAAATTAACCTTCACTCCACTGCATCATGACAACAGCTTTTGGTCAAAGGTCTTCCCAGAATCTTTATTCCCTTACTCCAGCATTTAGCAGCTCACTTGCACTTGGACTGGGCAAAGAGCCTGAGATCAAATTACATGCAGACTAATGTGTGAAGTGTGGCATCTTCATAGAAGGAATACAGATGCAGGTCCAACACAACCTTATAATGAGCCATGTCTCCTAAAATTAACCTTATGTCTGCTCTAGAAGGCTGGATTCAATATAAATGTTCACTGCATTAGGCATTTAATTTGAGAAGATACTTGCACAGAGTACTAACACATGAGGAGATGCCAGTATACAACACAGGGAATAAAAAGGTTCTAGTTAAAGTTGAACTGGGAATAAAAAGGTTTGTAGTTAAAGTTGACCTGAGCTCAAAAGGAGATTTACCAAGTTGCAAGTAACAATTAGAACTGGTAATCACGCCTAAGCAGTGCCTTGGGAAATGTACCTTTTGTCTTCTGTGGTACCCCTGGGCCTACAGCCACATAGCTGTTTATCTGAAGTGTGAGATCCAAGGCACTGCAGCCTCTGCCTGCTAGTCTTAAACTGGCCATACACCTATAGATTATCTGCAGATTTTCTATGGTCAGATGGGAAAAGTGCAACAGATTCCTCCATCTACGCTAAACTGTGTGGATGGAGAAATCTCCCACTGGCCAAGCTTCATTACCTTGCTAGTTGGCTCCGCAGGCTCTCAAAATACCTGAACAATCTGATTGAATGCAGCCATTGTTCAGGTATTTTGAGAGCCAGCGGGGCCAACTAGCAAGATACTGAAGCTTGGCCCAGTGGGAGATCCCTCCATCTACACAGTTTAGCATAGAGGGAGGAATCTGTTGCACTTTTTCCATCTGACCATAGAAAATCTGCAGATAATCTATAGGTGCATGGCCAGCTTTAGGAGATTTAGTAATGTCATTACTGTGCTGCTCACTGTTTTCCATGCTGGAGGCTCCAACATGAGGAAACAAAGCCTGTTGTCACCAAGATGGTCACCTACACATACAGTGCAGAACAAGGCATGGTAAGTTAGTAATGGGAAAAAACAATTAGCTGCAGGTTGAGTGCAGGCAATGCTGAGGACTAGTCTTTTGCCCTCCCTTCAGTTGCTCTTTAAGGCATAGCCTCATACAACACTCAGTG
>NW_017307106.1:258423-287500 GCF_000935625.1 Nanorana parkeri
AGCAGATTGACATATTATCCAACTATAAAGAATTCACAAAAATAGACAATATTCTTTCGCTTGCCTATTATGTGCCGACTTGCAAATATCTCTGATGTAGCTAAAACATGTGAGTTGATAAGTGCTTCATCAATCCGCAGGAAGGTCTGGTCTCCACTTGCCCCAACCCATGTTGCTTTCCTTCCATATTTCGAGCCAATGTTCGGCATGGGGGCTGGCTTTGCATTCCAGTAAGGCATGTCTAAAATAGGTCTTCCTAGCTGTCCTTTCTGTAAAACAATTCAGTAGCAAATCATAAAATTAGTGTTTGTTGAAATGCAAAAGCAGGCTACGCTTACTCTCATGAGCAGCTTTCACGTTACATTTATACCACGTTATCCATTTACAGATCCTTTGACATCAGCGATAAACTTGTAGTTCTCAATGGAATGCAAGTGTGGTGACATCACTTCCCATTAAAAAGTACATTAATTCTTCCTCCCGCCATTTTACTGAATATCTGTAACAAGGTAAGGGCATGGATGGGAGGAAGAGTTTGCAGGAGCCAGAACATTGCAACTGCAAACCACTGCCCACGAATGCAATGCATTACTGGCTCGGAAGCAAAAACAAATAAATTAAGATTTTTTTTTATTTTATGACATTTTATTTTAATTTAAAAAAAATTCTGTAAAAAGGTGGAATTTCCCCTTAAAATGCCTGGACTGCTAACATCAGATAAGCTGCTATTTCTGTTTTTGAGTTTAATACTATTGTTTGTATAGCAATTAAAGGGTAATTCGAATTTCCCAGTAAATGTGGGAAACTGAAAAATGATGCCCAAAAATAGGTCACCTTAGCTTGTTGCCCAGAAACGCTGCCCATTGGTCAACAGACAGGTGACTGCGCTGACTAAAGTAACGGGCTGCAATGCTGTGTACAGGACACCTGGCCCCCCAAAAGGTATGACTACTGGGGGGCCAGAGGTGACTAATCTGTGGGGGGATTTCAGGTTCCCACATTTGCTAGGAAACTAGAATTACCCTTTAAATCTGAAGTCTACACTATGCTTGTACACGGCAGTGTTTTCTTGTTTAGACGTCAAATCAGATTCATGGAACTAAGAGAGGGGAAAGCATTATTTCAATTTGAATAACTTATCAGGAAACCGACAGTATATTTTCACAAAAGTAGGAGTTCATTTTCTTTTTTTTAAACTTACAGAGAAGCTTCCAAAGGTGAATACTTGTCCATCCTGCAAGAGGACAGCGGTGTGATTGCTTCCAGCCGTGACCTGTGTACTTGGGCATGGCAGTGCTTGTACTAGCGTTGGACAGCCCCTGAAAGAACAGATCGCTTTACTACATGCAGCGTGACAAAATCCCAACATAATACACTCAGTGTACAGGCTATCTTGGCTGAATTGTGATCTTAATGCCAGCAAGTCACAGGCAATATCGGTTACATGCATTACAAGTCATTTTCATTACTTCTATCGGTGCCGTAAAAATTGACCTTCTCCTCTTACAATGAAGAATAAATAAAATGCATATATAGCAATGAATTGTACAGAACATGTAATGCATCCTCAACCCTCCCCCACTACATAAGCATAAAGCACTGGATCATAAGGCAGAAAATAAGATATAGTGTATTGGAAGTCAGTCACAACATATTCAAGAACCGTAAAGCAAATATGTGACTAATAATAATATTATTATTACTATTAATGTCTTGGTGTAACATTATTGTTGTTACTACTACAAGTAAACACTATGGAGGTCTTTTTCACACAACAGTCACACATTTTTCCAATTGAATGTGTGTTAAAATTGATTGAAAACGATTGCATCTCTAACATGTTTACCATACACTGAGGGATCAGATGTTTGGATGATAACAGCACATATCCTCATTATTGCTCATAAGGCAGTATTGGGAAATGTTGGGTGATCTTCACACATCTTTGCTTTAGTAGGACAAAGCCTTACTACAAACTGTATCTTTTGTTATGTTTTCCTCCCAAGGACCTTCAGGACAATATTTATTTTATACAGTGACAATGCTGCAAATTTGCTTGTGTAACAATTGTGTTTAATTTAATAGCCTGAGTAACCCAAAACTAAAGACTATCATCTATGATGATACATTAAGCAATTGCCTGAAATTACTGCTGTCAAAGATATAAAAAGCAAACCTGTCATTTTTAAAAGGAATTCAAGCTGCACGTAAGGTTACATTCACATGGGTGGTGGATGGAAGACAGCATTCAGCACCTGTATTGTTTTCTTTAGCTCGTGCCGCTTTCAACACATGCAACATATAAATCGGTACGACATTATGACCACATATGCAGGTGTATACCTAGAGAAAGACTCAAAACACCTTTCCAGATATAGTGACTGGAGGGATATTTTAGCATCGGTGTAAATTATACTTAGGAGTCCTTTTGGCACCTTAATGTATAATATAAGGTTCCCAAGAAGACAGCAAAATGTATGTGTAGGCGATAATTGGTGTCCTCTTTTGACTAGCAGATCTCTAGGATTTTCAAAAGTTAACCTTTGCAGTTGGGGCTACCCCCACACTGCAAGGGTTAACTGCTCGTTAGGGAACAGAATAAAAACGGTACACTTACCCAATCCTTGATCCTGCGACAGTGACCATTCACCTCTCTCCCCCTCTATTTTGGCTTGGCGTCCTCATGTTTAATGCAAGTGAATGGACCTTGCATAGATGTGATGACATCAGCGGGGCTTAGACTGATAAAGCCTGGGGAAGAAGAGGCTGCGAGGACCAGTCTAGCAGCCAGACGGTAAAATATATTTTCTTTATTTGCACCCCTAGAGCAAACCGAGCAGTTATTCCTTGCAGTGAGGGGTAGC
Source organism: Nanorana parkeri (assembly GCF_000935625.1). Classification (NCBI taxonomy): domain Eukaryota; kingdom Metazoa; phylum Chordata; class Amphibia; order Anura; family Dicroglossidae; genus Nanorana; species Nanorana parkeri. The sequence continues at coordinate 261,288 of NW_017307106.1, forward strand.
CCCATAACAAGGGTTACATTTTGGAAATTGTGAAGTTCCTCTTTAAGCTCTGTTTATCAATTGCATGAAGGGAAAGGTTTACCTTAAATATCTGACCTGATCGGACTACAAAAATCTGCATCCGACAGGAGCAAAGTTTAGTACTTGTAGGGCCAGCTTGTGTCCTTCCCCTAGTAACTATAGCTACACTTACAGTACATGACCTGCTTACACTACTTTAATATATAAACTGTTCATTGTAAATGCCTTTACTTTATAAAATATATAAAAAAAGCAGTATCTATACTTGCCTGCAACTCACATCACCATGCCCAAGCTGCCCGTGTTGACCATATCCAAAAGTATACACGTCACCATTTTCCATTAAAACCACTACAACCAAACAATAACAAATTAATTGGGAAAAAGATTAAATAAAAATGACACCACACTGTTACTGGTAAGTATTGGTACGACACAGATCAGGGTTCACTATATAACTACTAGCATTTTAACAAGCTGGCTAATGCATATAGATTTAAAAATTACTTTATAATGTGGGGTGTATCTATAAAGTATATTATAAAGAGGCATTTGTCCTGCAACATTACATTTACATTCGTTCTGTGCAAATGGAGGCAAAAACAAATGTTTAGTATATTTTCTTGCCAGGTTAAATGAAATACTGCATTATGGCCACTAGGTACGAGTTGAAGAGTGTAGGAAAGTAGTATTTATTTTCTATGCACCACAGCTCCATCAAGTGGCCAGCAGGTTGTACTAGAATCATAGATAATTCATATAGTGCACACCTTCTATTCCCCTGGTGCCCAACCTATGGCCTGAGGGATGAATGTTGCCCTTTGGTGCTTGCACCTGAACCCCAGCAGTCAGCAGTGGAAGCCTTGATTTTAGGGATGCACAGATACTTTTCGAGTACCAATGCAGATACTTGGCATTTTCATGAGAACTACCAGGGTTGCAGTGGCTGCAGCTGGGACCTGGCTCTGGCCCTCCACCACTGTCCTGAAATCCTTAGTCTGTATTGATGTAGAAAAACTGTCACATGACAATAAACAAAAATGTATCAGTACTCGTACTTGTAAGTACTCGGCAAGTACCAGTACTCTTACTTGCAAAACTGGTATCTGTGCATCCCTTTATTTATATTTATAAAAACAAAATCACACATTATAACAGAGATGTACAAATCCCAGGAGCTCTGTGTGCTCCTTACAAATGACAGCTGCCTCCTAATTTTTCTCTAGTCTAGTCTTGGAGCTCAAAAGTATTGGTACATGTACTCGTACTTGTGCAACCCTACTTGATTTTGTTAAAGGAGAACTATGACATGAGTGATTTCCACTCACCTCATAGTTCTAAGCCGACCTGTGACAATGAGACTGTCACAGGTCGGCTCAGTAGATCGGGAGGTGAGGGAAAACATACCGGGTTCCCTCACCTCTCGATCCTGTCACGGCTCTCTGCCGTGACAGGGGGAGGGGCTGTATTCCCCTCTCCCATCTGCCAGCGCTGACTGGCGGAACGGACGGGGGAGGGGGCAGGTACAGCTGGCTCTGCCTCTAGATAGGCAGAGCCAGCTGTCACTCACGCAGCTGGGCGGATCCCGTCATCTACGTCGGGATCCGCTCCAGGTGCGGCGTCTCAGTATACCGCGAGCTGTAGCTCGCGGTATACTGAGCTTAGGGTAACGGGAGGACGCTAGTTTGTGTCCTCCCGTTACCCTAAGGAGAACTATGGGGAAAAACACTGACCCCATAGTTCTCCTTTAATAGGTTGTAAAGGCAGCGATATCTAGCAGTCTTATGTAACATGTTGCCAGTCTATGACTGTCTCCTACAACCTCCCACCAATCAGAACAGTAAAAAAGAAACATAATTTCCAACCATTACCACTAAAGAGTTTGCAGTATACCGCAGTCTTATGTAGCTGCCCTTTGGTGAGGTCAGGACCCCCTATACCTAACCACTGCTCTATTTCACAAAACAGACTTACCTGAATGGTGGAAGCCACAGCTGACCTGAACAGCCCTGAGCTCGCTATCAAACCGAACTGTCCCAGGAGGGTAAGTGGTGATTTTGCTGGCATCCTTCTCTCCTTGTTCTCTGCTCTCATCTGCAAGAAAAGTAAATCAGCAAATCAGCATAATACGACTGAATTCATCTTTGAGGAGAGAAAATGAGGACAATAAAAAGCACAGGCATGTTTGCACTAACTCTGCTTTCAGAAGCATTTATTTATATTGATTGGAAAGCACCAAATGTGTCGGATTTGCTCTATGTAAAGAGCCAGTTGAGTTCCATTCCAGCAGTGCTTAAAGGAAATCAATGCAAATATGCAATAAACAAACTGTAGCCTTGTGCACATTCTTGGGAGATGCACCTCTGAAAGAAGAATAAAATGTATCATGGTACTAGCTCAGAGAAAAATCAACAAATACAATAAAGGGAAAGGAGGACAAGCATTGCCAGAAATTATCTACTTCTGGTTGATCCTGTGCATAAGCTACAGAAACATTTCATAACACTAGATGATAAACAATGCATCCAAAAGAACAAATGTGCTGGCACATTTTTCACAGTTCTACACACTAAGGGCAGGTTCACACCATATTCTGGACAAGATCTGGTTCAGTTCCAGTGCATTCCAGACCAAAGTGAGACCAGCAGTATTTTTCTGGTCTGGAACGGACTGTGCTGGTGGGAATAGAGGCCAGCAACAACATAGGGATACATTAGGATGCATTTTGGGTCCGGAAACAATCTGGTCTGGGTATAATCTGGATGTGGTGTGAATGGGCCCTAAATGTGCACAGAAACTGTGCTAAAACGTATCACATGAATGCTGGGCTACAACACAGATATTGCTGTAAAACAAAGGCAGTCAGTTAAAAAAAAAAAACATATTAAAGAGGAGAAATTGGAGCAGCACCTAAAAGGAAAGAAATATGAAAATTATAAAAAGTTGTGAAAACTGCTTTGAAGGAGATTTAGCAAATGAATCCTCGGTAAAACTGACAAATATCAGAGTGCAAAAGATGAAACTTTAACCAAACACTGGGGCACAGCAGACACAGAGAAAACCAAAATGGACAGCAACCCAATGAAAATACTGAAACAATCTTAGGCAGGCATGTCACCCACACATAGTAAAGTGGAATTTATAACTGGGAACTCTACATTATCCTCACACAGGGCCAAAGTGATTCCTTTGCAGAGATACAGAAACACCCTTTAGTTAATAGAATCTATACAATTTGTTATCTGCACTTCTTTGCAATGTAGTGCAATACAAATATATTTTAATATTGCACTTTAAAATTGGTTACTCTGATCTCGCCAAACTGTAGATTAACAAATTAAAATATCACTATAGCTCAGACTGGGCCGCTATTCAACTGAAGTCCTCAATGAGCCACGCCAGCCAAACACACACAGCTATACCTACGGATTGTTTTATACAGTAAACTCCCAGTTATTCAGTACCCATGGGGATTGGTAGATGCTGAATAACTGTAGATTCTGGCTGCTTGAGAGTTACTATTAACTGTCAAGCAACAACCCCCACCACGTTTAATTTGCTGGCTAGATTCTGCTATTGGCTATTTCGAAATGCCATAGCGAATAGCAGGCTAGCTATTGAAAACGCAAAATACATTTAGCTGCTAACAACATTTTTTAGTGTGCACATGTCTATCAAGCAACTGGCAAAAAAAAAAGAGCACATGTCCTCGATTTATTTTTCTCTCGTTGCTTGAGAGTTCTGGTTGTTGAATACCAAATAATGGGGAGTTTACTGTATATGAAAATATGTGTAACGTAAAAGGTTGATACATAGTCACTAAACTGAGTGAAACTCCTCATTAAAAAAAAAACTCTATCCATACCACAGATTAAAGTGAATCTAAACCCCCCAAAATTGAATATGTTGCAGTTTACCAGCCAATAGATGTGGCAGTCACGTTAGTTTCTTTTTACGATTGTTTTTTTTCCTTGATTTTCAATTGGTGATCCTACTAATGGCACGCTGCATGTCCCTTTGTGTTTATACTAATTTCTCCCTTGTATCTCTGGAGGCAGCCATAGTTGTTTTACTGACTGGACTTCACACAGGTCTGTCTTTTTTAATATCTATTACATGGTGGATTGATGAACTAGTAGTTTAGTTTACATAATGTTTGTCTTTTAAGGACACATTTCTGGCAAGAGCAACAGGTATTTTCTGTACTTGCTAAAAATGTGAAAATTGATGTAGTCACCACAGCTGAGTACTGTTAAGCTGCAATTTTTTTGTGGGTGTAGATTTTTTTTTTTTTTTAGGATACAGTATCAATCACATTAGTTACCTGCGATGGTTTGTATCCCTCCTCCTCCAGCTGCTTTGTGACAAAATACCCCCTCATGCCACCGGATACACCTCAGAGCAACTCTGTCAATGGGCAGAGCAGATCCTGTCATTTATCGACTCTTCCTCCATTCACAGACATGTTGCATTGTGGAACAATAGTAATCGGAACTCTATAAAAACGTAAAATGGGGCAGTAAGGGGTGGGCGAGCGGCACAACTCTATCACACTGATGGTCACTAGTATTAAAGTAACATTAAACTCAGGAGTTAAAGCTTAAAAAAACATTTAATTACACTATTAATAAAAATGGATCTTATTTGTGTATCACTCAGCTGTAGATCCTCAAACCATCTCTGAATTGGTGCTGACACTGTCCTTCCTTCTGGAGGGTGGCTACTTTTGTTACACATGGTCCCTGTGTGTGTTGTTAAGAAGCAGCGGCTCCAAGCTCACTCCTGTGATGGACTACAATCTCAGTAAAAATTAGTAAACTAAACATGAGATTGTAGTCCATCACAGGAGTGAGCTTGGAGCCGCTGCTTCTTAACAACACACACAGGGACCATGTGTAACAAAAGTAGCCACCCTCCAGAAGGAAGGACAGTGTAAGCACCAATTCAGAGATGATTTGAGGATCCACAGCCGACTGATACACAAATAAGATACATTTTTGTTAATAGTTAGGGTATTTGAATGGATTTTTAAGATTTAATTCCCGAGTTCAGCAACACTAACTCCCAGAGCACTGGAAGTTAGATGCTCGGGGTGTGGAGAGGATCTTGTCATGAAGCAGCAGCTTGAAGGAAGTGGGATACCCACCATTACAGGTAACTCATGTGATTTATTTATTTATTTTTTAGATGCAGAAACAAAACTATTTAAACTAAAGTGTTAACATAACTCGTTAAAAAAACAAATACAAAAAAAATGTAATAGTATGGCTGACATAACTATTCTGGAAAAAGTACAGCAACAGATTTCCACCAGTGCTGCTCACAAAGCTAAATATATCAGCATTAGCCAAGTGAATCCAAGTACGGATTGACTTATACCCTTCAGCAGAGATCACATGAACCAAGTTCTAAACTTCTCACTATAGAAGGTGCACTGGAGGGAACCTGGAGCGAACTTTTCTCCCAAAAAGAGTTCCAAGTATTTCACCTCCCCTACTGCGCTTTATCCAAACATTGCAATACAATGTAACAGAACCAGCAATACGTAGCAATATATAAAAGGTAGCATTCATGTTAAGAAAATAATGCAGGATACACAAAGAACTAAAAACTCTCACACTGCATGCACACTTGTGGTAAAGCTTCTTTCAAAACCAAGAAAGTGTCCAATACAAAAAAAAGTTCATACTGCCTGCAATAACTGATCCTATTGTTGTTTTCATTCTTCCAAACCACACTGAAAGAATGAAAGGAAGAATATATTTGGCTTCTATTTGCAAAAAAATAGAGTATTTTCCTCAATCACTTCAGCAAGAACAAATATTGCTTCTCTGCATCATGAGATGTAAAAACACTGCAACTGACTGAATCAATCCCATAGAAATTTCATAAAAACAAACAAAGGGGTCCTCTAAATAACACTAGCACACCATACAATATGAGAATTAAGATTGAAGAACACACAATGTCGGCACCAAATGGTAGCGCCTGCTATAAGCATATTTATACAACAGACCTTAGAACACATTTCAATTTCTTCCAGCCACACTGTACAAAGAAATCTGACAGAAGGAAAATGTAGTTATTCAGGGGGGAATTCACTTTAAGAACATAATGGGACAGAAGCTACAATGCAACCAATAGGGCTGCGCAAGGTACTATCATGTCAACATAAAGTTTTTATGATAATTAAATTTGCTCATTTACAGAGATTATCCAATATAATGAAATCTCTAAACACGCGATAATTATCTCTCAACTGCCAAAGATTTACACAAAGAGGTGTCATTAAATCGTGGAAGGCTTAGCAGTGCACAACAGACAAGCAGATGTCATCAAGAAAGATCGTGCATCAATGGCCAAAGCTTTAGGGGAATAAACAAAGCCCTGCAAAATCTAACCATAAACTGTGACGGCCGTGACACTGCATGAGAAGCAGCATGGAGCGGTAGAGCGCGGACCTTCGCGTGCAGTGTGTCATGTTATTTTTCACTCTGGCATGTCAGCTTGCGAGAGCTCACATAGCTGAGATGAACAGTGTCATCTTCAGCCAATCGCCTCGCGCGTCAAAGTCTATTCAGTTGATATGCGCGAGCCGATTGGCTGAACATGCAGTCTTTCATCTGGCCGTGCTCAGCTCACACACTGCATGCGAACCTCCGTGCCCGACAGCCTTACTTTGCTCTGCACAGCTTCATATGCAGTGTGTCACGGGCTTTACTAGGAAATTTTGTACAGAACTATACGGTAGCAAATACTTTCAGAGTCATCACATCTCTTCATGGCAAAATGGCACATAGTGAGAGCTGAAAGTGTCTTTTTGTACATGAATTTGAGAATACATTTATGATGCAGGATTAATAAAGTGTTTTGACACACACAAAAAAAAAATCTATCATATTATCTATCTATATATAAAAATTAAGGCTTGAAAATAGGAATGGGCAAGCTCGACTCGGAGAAAAAGCACACACACCACATTTAGAATATTGCTTGGAAATAAGAAAGTAGAACAACAGAAGATAAAAGGTTACTGATAATATCTGTTCTCCACTCGTGTGTCTTTAAACTAATATTGACTACAGGTGTCACCATGGCATCAATAAAGACCAATAAATTAGCACAATGCAGTGTTCCGGGAAGCTCTGAGAGTAATAATACACAGAGCATTTGGACATGACCGATCTAAAGGTGCCCATACACCTTACGACCGTCGCAAGACTTTTGTCTATATATTAATATGCTTATAATACACAAAGCATTTGGACATGAGCGATCTAAGTATATTAATGCCATTGGAAGTGCTATTATCTCCAAAGAAGAAACCAGGTAAGCTCTAGGCTTTAGCACTTGAAGATAAATAACTAAAGCAAAATCTTTCCACAGTTACCATAGCAATGGCAGGCGTGATCAACTATCAGAAGCAAAGATTTTTAGCATGCTTTACTAGGCAATAACAGTTAAACTGAATATTTTCATTTGTTATTTTCCTGTTACAAAATAAAATAAATAGTGTGTGTAATAAGAAGAACAAAAAAAAAAAAAACACTGCTTGATTTTAAAATAATACTGTACAGTTGAAAAGTATTACTTTGTAAAAAGGAATAAGCAAATAATTATCTGACTTAAAAGGACACCAGTCAAGGGAGAAAAATATAGGCTGCCATTGTACCCTTACGGTCAGTTGCTCTACCCTACTAACGCTTTGGCTTCAATAAGTAATGATTTAATGAAGGAAAATGAACAGTGGTCAAGAATTCCGACTCTCTGTTGTTACACTGATGCCGGGCAACTAGGAAGGAGGCCAGACATGAAAGCTACAATATTTTTCTCAAGACACATGTACTTTAAAGCTCAACTCCAGCATTTTTTTAAAGCTTTGAAGAGAATGGAGAAGGGTTAGAACTCCACTGCGGAAATGGCCACACAACAAATGGTTTTGCTTGGAGTTGGCCTTTAAGGTATAAATCTCTCTACAATAGAAGTATCATAATTACTCCTATGAGGTAACTAACAGTTTATTTTTAAGGCCTGCCAGATGTGCGTCCAGAAATGCAAGTAACTAAATCACTGATGAGGACAAATGAAAGGACATGTTGCATATCAGTTGCAATGGTGTTTGGTATTAGGTGTCAAACACTGCCCATGAATCTTGGATTACTAATACAATCAAGTGAGAAGACAGGCCTCTCCCAGTGAAAAGGAAAGTGTAAATAGAAATGGATGCTATGTGCTCAGGAAAGGTTCAGATTTGTGTTTGTCCTCTCTAGTGAGTAAGGAAGACTAAATACCTTTTTTCTTGTCCCGCTTAATCTTTAGCTGTGCTGGTAGAGCTCTTAGTCTGGCTAGAGCCTGCTCTCGTTGGTTCATAAAATTAGCACCAGGAAATACAAAGGGGCCTGGGAAGAGACATTTCGTACATGCATGGGAAAGCTCACAAAATAAAAATAAAGTTTAGTGGAAAAATGAACATAACAAAATTATGGAAAACAATGACAAGACAAATATCTGAAGATAAACACAAACCAAAAATGATATTGGGGTTGGGTGGACAAGGGTAATCTGCATCACACGCACTTGCTGCTTATAACATTCTGGGACACCACCAATAAAGCGCAACTAAATCCCCCAAAAATAGCATTTTTTATGTTGCAGCTTACCACTCCTTAGATGTGGTGTTCAGGCTTTTGTTTCCTAGAGATCCTGCAACTAACACTTTCTGTCCTTGGGTGGCTTTGCTCAATGCTCGAATGTATTTACAGACTGAGCCATGGTTATCACCCAAGATACTCTGCTGATTTGGACTTCAAATAGGTCTTCCTCTATTCACCTGCTTTACAAGGGGGGATCAGTAGGTTTACAGAAGACAGTTTGGAAGGCAGATAACAATTTTGTGCTTTCAGTTCAACAGGAGGTGACCAGGACATGGATATCTTACAAGATGAACAGGTATTTCTGAACTTGTGGGAAATGCTAACAAACAAATTAAAACTAATGTAGTCACCTCAGCTAAGGACTGGTACCGTAAGCTGCAACAAAATAAATGTTTGTTCTTGTGTTTAGATGTCTTTTAAGTATCCTCTCTAATAGTAAAGCTACTACCTTGTTAGGCTTTTAACCCCTCGTCCCAACAATTCTGCAGTGGGGCCTAATGGCAAACAAGACCTAATGGCAACATGACAATGGACACAGCAGGTGGAAATTTCAGAAGGTAGGGCTTGTCCCAGAGAGTTATAAGCAAATGGTTGTAAAAGACTGGTGGCCACAGAAAATTAACTATTTTAGGTAGACCCACTCCAAGCACTAGATACGTTGTTCTCATGTTCCTACACAGTAAAAATCAAGTGTCTTACAAAAATACACTTAGGCCAACACGTTAAGAGCTCAATTCACAAAGCATTCTTTCCTAGTTCAGCTTCAGTTTTCTTCATACCACACCTATCAATCTCATTTCTCTTAAATCTCAATTCTACATTGAGGGTTGAACTCAATGGACATGTGTCTTTTTTTCAACCTGGTACCATGATGCATAAAATGCTTTACTTAGCCTGCTCTCCATGCAATGGTATTTTACCACTACTAGTGCTATTATGCTGTTAGTATCTTTTCACCATGCCTTATGATAAAACCAATTCACAAATATTACCACACAAGTTATCACTCTTTAAAATAAAACTAGGCTCAGGATTGGTTGTACCTGGGAGCATCAATAGCGGTCTAAAGAGGCATGCAAGAAAATAAGTCATTTGAGTGAATGGTTTCATGAGATACGGATTTATGAGAAATTAGGGCTGTCTTGTTTATCCTTATTTGACCCATATTGGCTTTAGGTTCTGATCCTGTTATTTAACCTGTATTGACTTCTCCTGTAATCTGGTCTATTTGCATGTGCATCCTGTGGCTCTTGGTTGCAACCCAATCTGTCCCTGTCTACCGCCAGTCTCTGTGTTTCTACATTTTGTTTAGCCAAGACTTTCTGTGCGTCGCATACTACTGGGACTACCTGTACCTTCAAGAGATCTGATAAGCACCAGTCCCTGCATTCTGGGGACGGCCATTTACCACCAGATGCTACCTGTTACTGCTCTGTACTGGATATCTACTATGCTTTTATCAAATTCCTTCACTTCAGAAGTTCCCAAAACCCCTAGATATGGCAAGCGGCCCCTTACCAACGATGGAAGCAAAAGATAAGACTGACTAGAACTAAGTTACATTAAATCCCCTAGAAGAAAACAAAACCAAAAACAAACAGAACCATGCAGAAATGTATAACTAAGTTTTAAAATGATCCTCGAGTAGATTTAATAAATAATCTACTTACTGTGGGCAATAACAGGATTAAGGGACACAGGGTCATTAGAATTCTGGAACAATTAAAACACTGGCCAAAAAAGAAAAAAAAAGGCATTGGCCAGCCACTCCCATGATGCTTCATTTTTTTTTTAGAAAAGCAGTGCAAGGAGTAGATCATAACTACAGATGAGTATGACCCGTGCCCCTTGATGAGCGTCAACAAAAGGATTTTGCGATGAGTACCAAAATCCTGTTTTTTAATCATCCATCAAGTTAGGGTTGCAACAAACCAATTAAACGATAACCGATTAGGGGAGTAGTTGTCAAGTATCCTCATTATCGATTAGTTGGTTGGATCCCCTGGCTCTCTCCTCCCCGCTGGGAGGAGGGCACAGCAAGCAGTGAGCAGGTGCAATAGCCAGCCTGCTTTTGGCTATTGCAATTTGAAATGGCCTTCGGTATTTGCATTCAGCTGCCGTCTGCGGAATCTTGCCACTGGCAGCTGTCATTTCCTGGCTGATGCTATTTAAGCACCATGTGCTTACAATTAATTTAAAAAAATTATAAAAGGTGGGGGAAAAAAATAATTTTTGGTTTCAACCTGACAAATTCTGCTGTGGTAGATGCCTTGCAGTGCCATTCATTTAAATGGCACCCCAAACACGTCTCCCCACCCACAGCGTGACTGCTCAAACTGGAATGCATGGTACTGCAATGCCGTGCGTTCCAGTGCAGTGCAATTGCAAAATATTGTGCATGCAGTTTTATTCTGAAGTAAACTTTATGTTTGGAACACTGCATTTTTGTATTTTATTTTAAATTAAGGATGGTATTTAATTTTTGTATTTGATTAATTGGAAAAGATAAAAATCGGCCAACTAATTGATTATGAAAATAATCATTAGTTGCAGCCCCACATCAAGTGACCCAGGACCAGTAGAATTTATGAACTATTTCAATGTCCCAAAATTCAGCCGGACTGAGGGGGTGGGCAACGCAACACTAACAAGTCCACACAAAAAAAAAACAAAAAAAACAGAACACACTAGGGGCTTCCTGTAACTCAAAGATTGGAATACAGGACCTAACAGCCACAGCTTGCATCAGCAGAGGCCTAAACATCCACCTTGTAGAACTTTAGAGAACGTGTGAACAGAAAACAAGGTGGTGAACTTGCAAATATTTGCACCGTGTGCTTTGACTGGTAGAGTCCACTGTTCAAGCTGGTAGCCTTAAACAATTACATGCCAAAGTCACCTAGAATTGGTGGAACAAGAAGCAGGTTGTAACTTCAGTAATGACAAAGAGAGTGGGTCAGCCTGTCTAAGGGAAGATAGAGGTATGCATGGACAGCTCTACCAGATGTGGCAATGGATGGAATTTTCCACAGGATAAACAGCCGTGGAGCAGGAGTTGGACAGAAATGGAAGTACAATGTCCTATGAAGTTTCACTAAAATGTTTACATTTTTATTTAATCTGCTAGGGACCAACTGCATTTCAATTTAGCAATTTCTATGCCAGTGATCAGCAACAGGGAGATGGGTGGGAGAGGTAGGAGGTGGTATTTGTTTTAATGACGAATCTTCAAAATAAAAAATATAAAGATGGCAAAAAGAAAATGGGTAAATGTTTCCCTAAAGAGAAAATAAGTCATCCTCCTAGGACATGAGCAAACGACTGCAGCATTATGGGACTGGGGTTTTTATTACTGGCTAGCCAATGGCTTTTTCTGTGTGCCAATTTCTCCTAAAGGCGTCAGTATAATTCAATTGTTCCTGAATTTTAATGATCCTGTGCCACTGAATTATTATGCATTTCTCATTTCTAGAGTTTTTTTTCTTGTTTGTTTAAACCCAAAATTATAAGATGAAAGAACATGTAGGCGCTTCAGGGTACAATGAGCCATAGACATTTAGAATGCACAGAAAAATTACTTTTTAAAGAATAAATGATTACATTTACTTGAGCACCAGTAATCTCTACCAAAGATGTTAGTTCTAAGGAAAGCAATCGCCAGAATGGTTGATCATGAGCTTGCCAGCAAAATGTTACCATAAAAAGAGGAGTCTTCTTAAAGCACCATTGTAATATCAAAGAAAGCTGGGCTTTTGCCAACCTTAAAATGTTAAGGGTCTGATGAAATAATGTTCGCATGTTGATAAGAACAGGTGAAAAAGTTGAAGAAATATGGAGTTTGCATAAGTACTAGACCACTGTACCTCTTACTTGGATTTGGGGCTTAGTCAGAAACTACTGGCCATATTATGCAAATTTCATCCGGTTCTTCAGGAAACGGCTAAAATTTGCACAGTGGACGCTGCTGTCGGCATACATGCCTCAAAGAAGCTGGTCTAAAAATCTTCGAACGAATAGAGCCAGCAGCCAATGAGTTACTGGCTCTGACAAGTGTATTCTGACAGCGACCACTGTCAGAAAACAAAGGAAACAGCGGGGATTCCTCAATGTTCATAAGCGCTGATGTAGGAATCTGTTCTTTTTTTTTTAATTCAGCCTGAAAAAAACAGAACAGTGTAGGGCCAACTTAAAGCTGGCCATACACCTATAGCTTATCTGCAGAATTTCTATGGTCAGATGAAAACATTTCAACAGATTCCGCCATCTATGCTAAACTGTGTGGATGGAGGGATCTCCCACTGGGCCAAGCTTCAGTATCTTGCTAGTCAGCCCCGCCGGCTGTCATAATACCTGAACAATCAGATTGGATGCAGGCATTGTTCGGGTATTTTGAGAGCCAGCGACTTGCAAAATACTGAAGCTTGGCCCAGCCCTCTTGGGGGTATTTCTCTAGACTTGCTATGAAGACAGGAAGTTATGTGAAATCTCTCCAACAGGAACACAAACAATAACGCAGTTCAGCAGCGTGAGGACAATGCTTATAATGCTGTCTGTGGTCTCCTGTCCTGGTGTTTACCGCACCCTCCATTTCCTTTATCGACATCACAGAGCAAAATTGACGTGAGGGGAAAAGCTCTCAGATGGGCTCACAAAACAAAGATTTACTCTTACCCATTCTATCAAAAAGAAATTGTCTGGAGGTTTTAACTTACCACGCTATGTACTAAATAAGCATCAAAGCAATAAAGCCCAAATGTGGGCTCAGGCCCCTGCCTTCCGGTTCCCCCCTGTCCTCCCTGGAGGCCCCAGTGCTGTATTTTATGGGGTTTTTAATACACCTTTTCCAGATATCTTCAGGTTGTTCTCCTGACGAGCAAGGTCCTTTGCCTTTCCCGATCTCCTCCAGTGGTGGACAGTCATCTCTGCATCATTACAAAATAAGTGAGGGGCGGGGAGCACAGTATGCACTGTGGCTGGGTGGCATTCAACCCGGAAGACAGAGGACATCTTGTGGGGAAGAACAAAACTATGCAAGACAGCTTTGGATTGAAGGTGTGAAATTGCAGAGCCACGGCTGCTTTTTTTTTTTTTCCAGCTGCCGGGAGATCTTTTTGTAGATTCAAACATTAGCCTAGAGTTGGGCTTTAAAATACTTAGTAAATACAGAGATCAGCTTCACCCCTGCAGGAAGAAGGTGCAACAAGAAGCTGAGCAGAAACAATATGGCTCTTTCCAAGATGGTATGTAAATTTCCCCACTAAAGTATTTGACATTCAGGTTAAAAAAAAAAAAGATTTGTTTAAACAAATATGTATTAGTAAATTGTTTGTATTATCATCCTGTGTCTATTTCTTCCCAGGTTCATAGCAGTTGTTCTTGCCCCACTGCAATTATTCATGAATACAACTATTGATTTACTTACTTGACAATATTCAGTAGCTACAGTACATGATTTGCAGCTCCATTATCTGCTTTTTATTTATTTTATATGCAGAAAAAAAAAAGTATGTTTAAAACCTGTTTGCATTGAAAAAACAAATATAAAAGAGGTACCTTTAGCAATCCATACTAATCTGAAACCAACACCATGTGATTCACAAAGCTGCTGTGGTTTGAGAAGTACACATGTTTACCTACAGTATACATTCATAACTATTACCAGTTATCAGGATAGTCGCCATACCTATATTTCCATTAGGTTTATTATTGCCTAAAAAAAGGAGAAATAAAAAATAAAATGACAGTACAAAAACACAAAAACAGTAACTTCCATATAGTTTTTAAGATTGAGACAAATATGGGCATGAAAGATTACCTATTTAATAAATGCAGATAGGAAATTAAAATGACAGTTGTCATCAGTATCCTTGAAAGGGGTTAAAGTAAAACACTGTCCAAAAATATACCAACTTAGTCCAGGGCTTACTATTTCAATTATAAACTATAGCACAAACAATTTCATAGGCAAGTTTACCTCTCCCATCATCTATCCGGTGTCTCCTGTTGACCCTCTGTCTCTTGTCATCCTGACGTAACTGAAGGTGTTCATCAATGTTAACCCCTGGCACTGGCACAGCTGAAAGAGTTCCAAGAAAACAAAAAACCCCAAAAAAGTTTAACAAACTGCTTCTCATTAGAACAGAATAATTGTTTGCAAAAAAAAAGGCAAATCCAAATGTGATTGACTGGCTCAAGGCCCTTAGTAAAGCTACCAATACTTAAAGTGCCACTAAACTCAGGAGTTAAATCTTGAAAAATACATTCATGTACCTTAACCATTGACAAAAATGTATCTTATTTGTGTAACACTTGGCTGTAGATCCTCAAATCATCTCTGAATTGATGCCGACACTGTCCTTCACTTCAGTGTCGGCATCACCGCTCCAAGCTCACTCCTGTGATGGACTACAATCTCTTCTTGTGATATCATCAGGTATTTTACTATACTAGCTTTGTTTTAAAAAAGTTGAAACATGGGGAAGCTGTGCTGAATATGTTTTACATTTCGTCTACGTGCACACTTATAAATCCCAAATCCAGAGCTAACGATAATGAAGGGAGATGCAGATAAAAGTGAAAAAACAATAAAAAGGGAAAACTTCACACCTTTACCTAGGAGCAGGTCTAAAGGTATCATCTCTTTCACTGCATCTAGAATTCCTCTTTGCCGTGCTTCATGTCCATCCAGTTCTCGAGCACAAGCTTTGCAACATCCACATACTGCGCAGCCTGACTCTCCAGAACCACAACCACAAACTCTGCAACATAAGGAATACGAGACAAAATAATGTAATTGCAAGAACCATTAGACCCAGTACTTTTTTTCCCCCCAATATTAGCTTCTTAATGCTAGTACATACATTTCCTGTGCTACTAAAAAAACATTAAGGTCCTCTTCACACCTCTGCAGTACATTGTGGCAGCCCATTCATTTGCAATGGGCTGCCAACACACCTCAACACGCGCAAAACACAAACATGTAACTTTTTCCTTACGAAACACACCACAACACCAAGATAGTTCCCCCATCTGTTCCCTGTGGTGCACTGCAACCACATGCAGTGCACGTTCAAGGTGTGCATGGGTGCCAATAAGAATACTTTGCAACACATCCCAAAAAGACATCCCAAACAGCATTACTTTGAAATATTTGTTGTAGTGTGCATTACCGAAGCGCAGATTTGAAGCCAACCTTAAAAACATCAAACAGAATTTTTTAAACCCTTTAAACAAATTTCAACTACCACCTTGGAATGGTAGTTCTAAAGGTAGTCATAACCCTGTGCCCGATACCTTTCCTGAGTTCCAGCGCTGCGGTCTCCATCAGTGTCTGTATTCAAATTGATGGAATGTCACATGCCTATGTACCCTGTCGCACACTGTGGTTCTATCCTCTGACCACTACGTCACTACAGGATTAAGCAGTGACATAAGGTCGGGATGATGGATTTACAGCATGCAGCAGAGGACACACAGACTGTCCTGAAACTGACAAATATCTAATGGAGGTTGCAGCACTGAAACAGATTGACGGTAGAAGAAATGGGCTGCCGGAGAAGTGGTTCTCTTCTTGCAGAGAACCTAAACCTTTTTTTAATAGGCTTTAAGAAAGCTCGTCAATGCAGTTTAAATATCTTGTTGATACTCATAGAACACGTGTAAAATCAAAGATTAAATAAAATAGCTGTTTATACTCGGCCACAGGATGGAATTGAGACCGGCTTAGCAAACACTAAATTACATGTTCATACCCTCCTGGAACACGGTCCGGGCGTCCACTGCTAACACAGCTGGCTCCATATCCAGTGCAGTCTCCACAGACAGTGCAAACCATGCAATGTTCCAACTTCCATTTATGCATTCGAGGGGGGCACATTAAAGATTTATCATCCTTCTCATCCAGCTCTTCCTCCAGGTCTTCATCCATGGCTGTTGCCATGTTCTCGACCCCAAATCCTGCTGTAACAGAATACATAAAACTTAGAGGGGAAAAAAACAAAGAAACAACAAGATAGTATCTAAAGACCACACCCTTGAAGGCAGAGGAAGTTTCTATGCAAGCAAATAATATTCAATGATTTTTAAGCATTTAGATGGGCAGTTTAGTTAAGCTTAGCTAAACCACAAAATAATTACACAAATTCTGCAACTACAGTGTGGAAAATAATGATTTGATCCCCTGCTGGTTTTGTAAGTTTGCCCACTTACAAAGAAATGAAAGGTCTATGTTTATCATAGGTGTATTTTAAATGAGACAGAATATCAACTAAAAATCCAGAAAAAAAACACGATACAAAATATTATAAACTGAGTTGCAGTTCAGTGAGTAAAAGAAGTATTTGATCTCCTACCAACCAACAATAATAGTGGCTCCCACAGACTGGCTATGTGGTACATAGGTTAGTCCTGTCAATGTAAGAAGGTGCTCCTAACAACAACTAGTTATGTATATAAAAAGACACCTGTCCACAGAATCTTTCTTCCATTCAAACCTCACCACCAAGAGCAAGACCAAAGAGATGTCAACGGACGTTAGGGACAAGATTGTAGACCTGCACAAGGCTGGCATGGGCTACAAGACTGTCAGCAAGAAGCTTGGTGAGAATTAAACTAATAAACAAGATCTGCGCCATTGATGCAAAAAAAGGTGAAAAAGAGCTACTAAGCACTAAAATTGTATCTAATATAATACAAAATATACATGCAACATCCAGCTCGGCACATTGCATGCATATGAGAAAGAAACAACTGTTGGAGCGATTATTTGCAAATGTAAGGAATAAAAAAAAAAAAACCATCAATCGCCCTCAGTCTCAATCTTTACAACTGCACATAATCCGCTTGTTTGGGGCTATTGCTACAGCCGCAAACATGCAGAATCCGCCCCCCGAAATTGCGCTTGTACTATTTTGCGGGCCGAGCGGTTTTGTACCATGCGGCCGCCACAAAAGTCTGAACAATGCAAATTAAAGTGCATTGTTTTTTATGTTTAGAGTGGTTCCACGCGTATTTGTACGGCCGAAATAAAGCGAATAACCACCCGTGTGAATGGACTCAGGTCGCAGAATCACTGGCCCACCAGTATCTCAAGGAAGGCCAAAAGCTCCTATAAGCTAAATATTACTTTGGCCTTTGGATAAGTTAAGCTCTGTTAGCAGCAGTGGGTGGGAGTATAGTGGAGTTAAGGGTTTAGAGGTAATTTACACCAGTGCGGTGCATAGAGTTGCAATAATTTATATTGGCATCCCAAAGCACCTGCTCCGCAATGCACCACAATGTGCAATGTCTTGTGCTGCAAAATATATTTTAAAAAAGCAGCAAACACTAAATCTAGCAGTAGATATAGCAAAAAAAAAAAAAAAAATACAAGACTTTAATTCTACTTTAAATCAATATGAGCCTTTACTTATTTTAAGTTGCTGCTCAAAATCCGACAATGAAAAGCTCAGAAGCACAAACAGAAAAAAAATGGTAAATTTGTTTATTTCGGTGACTTATTTGTATTCCAAATGTGATTCTAAGTATGCAGAGTTGCACTTTGATATACTACACATAAAAAACACCATGAAAAAAAGTAGTCCAATACACACATTTGTTCACAAATGCCACATACTGGAAAACATGAAATATTGTTTATGTGCACAAGGAGACCTAATCAAGTGATGAAGTTGATTAATATAATTCTGATAACAATGATAAAAAAAAAAAAAAATTATTTAAAAGCTTAGATGGCATTAATAGATATTTCAGACAAAAAAACAAAAAAAACTAGAGTATGAGAATTAAGCTTTCTAATGCAGAGCAGAAGTAAGCAAATCAATGTATAAAATGGTTACCTTTTGCTCCTTGGCTCAAAGCTCCAGTATCTCTTCCACACTGTCCCTTGTTATTTACACCAAAAGTCCATACCTCTCCTTTCTTAGTCAACACACAAGTGTGAGCTTTTCCCATGGCTACTTGTGTAACTACATGTCCTTTCAGGTCTGTTACCAAGTCTGCAAGAAGGTTTAAGATGATTAAAAGTCTACATACAAAAAATGTGTGCAAAAGATGTATGGCTGTCTTAGGCAAACTTGACATGAAGTGACCAACCATGAAATTTAAATTCACATTTAAAAACATTGCCAAGACGATCACATTTCAAATAATACATGAACCAACTGCAAGTCTTGAAAAATAAAACAAATGAATAAAAAAAACATCTTACGCAAATATTTAAGTAAAAAGATATTCAAGATATTAAAGGCTAATCTTTCCTTTGGAGTAATTCTATAAAGCATCAATTAAAGCTGGTCTACAGTCTCCCCCTATCCCACCCTTCCCCCAACTGATCAGTGGTATTGCCAAAAAAAAAAAGTAAAACAAAATATGCCCTAAAACAGGTAATGCAAGACTCCAGTCCCGAGTATTTTATCTTTCTTCTGTTTGGAAAATGGGGTCCTTCGTTGGGTGTCCACATCCCTGCCTACATGATGTAGACACTTCCTATTGACTGTCCAGTGGAGGGGTCCTCTCAGTATCCAGAAGAGTAGCCTGCAGTGGCAATTGCCCCCCGCGCCTCTCGGATACCTTTGCAAACGCCCTAAACACTTAACCCTAACAGTGCAAGGGTTAAGTTCTTAAAATTCTGGAGTTCCTCTTTAAACAGAATCTGTCACTTTACCCATTGAGGGGTCATGACCATAACAAAAGCCTGACAGGAGGTTCTAACTAGGTTTTCACTATACTAAAAGTGTTTCTTCATATCCCGTCTCTGGATGTGAGGTTCCTAGCACAATACACTCAAGTGTGAAAATCGGGGCACTGAAATCAATGGGAATTCATGTGCTGAGCATTTTGTTGCGCGACAAAATGCCTAGGTGTGAATGGGGGCTAAAAGTAGCTCCACGCTGTTTCCCCGACTTTTCTTGACTAAAACCTCAGACAGAGACATCTGATAAGGGATAAGTCACTGTGATCAATATTTCCATTGTAGACTATAAACCGTTGTTTTTACCCAATGGGGCTTAGTAGAGCCACTGAACCATGTGAAAAGGATCTGAAATCTACAAAATATTAGATATGAAATAGTTTATATCTTTCTAACAAAAATCTACAACACCCTTTTACATTCTATTTAAGCTCTGTTACCATTTACTCAGACAAGCTTATATTTGTGTGAAGACAATCCAATTTTAACTGCCCTTCCTTTGGTGACCTAAATTTTGGGAAAGACCCAGCAAAATCAGAAATTGTGGTAGGTATAAAAAAGTATCTTATGAACGGTAAACAATTTCTATAATGATTTCCAGGACCAGCTACAAAATACATAAATGTATAACTACTGCAAACCTGAACAGTGTGCAAAGCCTCGCATTTAACACAGTGAAGTGAGAGCCTGAGAGGAAAAATAGTCCCATTCAATTTCCATCACTTACTTGAGTTGTCAGCATAGATGGCATCTTTCCCGAACATATACAGCTCACCATCCTTGGTAAGGACTGAACTGCTCCCATTATTGCACGCTGTGCTCACAACAAATTTACCTTCCATTTTGATCATTTTCTTAGGTTTGTATGGTTTAGACTGTCTCCTGCTCTTTGCTGCAAAGTTCAAACAGCGATGTTATGGTAATTATAGACAATTATGCATTTGTTACAATAAGCAGCAATTTAAGTGTAATTGCTATATTATGAAGATTAACCCCTTATTACATTATTCTCAGGATCACACACACAGAAAAAAAAAGTCAGATTTTAAGCTTTCAAAATAAAGATATATGGTTTAAGGAACATAAAATTACATTTACAATTTCCCAGAAAACAATACTTTTGCAAACAAATTGTGTGCATGAAATATATTAGCTGTATTGGTGTAGGCGAGTTCAAGTGACATTAAAGGCTAATGTTGTTTTTCCCTCCCCCTGTTAGTGTAAGGACTTACCTTAAATCATGCCTCTTAATCCGATCATCTTCTTCTTCAGTGTAGTTTTCAGATGTCCTTCCAGCGCTGGTGCAGGTCTCTGATCCAGCGCCGACTCCTCTGCTCTCATGTCCCACGGAGTCTGTGCGGGCGCACGCTACTCCATAGACTTACCTTGTGTCTCTCCTCGTCTCCCGGCCGAACATCTGAATTGCGCATGCGCCCGCCCCAAGATCCTTTGTAGCCACTCGAGCCTCTTCAGATGTTCAGACGGGAGCGCGCGGCGAAGACACAGGTAAGTTTAAACCGGTTCGAAAGGGGCGGGGGGTTCCAAAGTTTTTGCATATAGCTACTGCTTGCCAGCAGTAGCTATATGCAAAAACTGCTGAAGGTTTATTAACCCTTTAAGGTAAAATTCAATTAAGGTGCAACATTTATATCATACTAACATAATGCTTCTAAAAGTAAATAAAGTAGACTTTTAGCCATTGTTTGAAGCTTTACATAGAATGGCCAAAGCTTAGAAAATGTCAGGATTTTATATCCGTGCCCCCTGATGGGATGATTTCCCTGCACATACTGCTGAATCACCACAACAAAAGAAAGGAGAATTACTCCCAAGCAGGAAACAGAGAGCAATAATAGCACTTTTACTAGCAGAATAGGAAGGCTCAGAACACATGCTAGGTCTTATGCAGCATGTGTCCTAGTTGAGATTTCCTTACTGTTGAGTCACCAAAAAGGAGAAATTGGGGTAAAGCTCCCCAGTACGGAAATCTTAGGAGGAGCTGCACTTAAAGCAGACCTTTACCACACTAAAAATCACATCAGTATGTGGTGCTACTTGCCAATATGAAATCATCTAACATTGATTAGTTAAAGCGGAACTCTGGGCACAAATTGTAGTAACCCTTGCAGCGAGGCTCCGTTTACACATTATTGGTTTCCGTGCACATTTAAATGCGCAAAACATAAATATGAATGCATTTAAATGCATTTTGTTTACACCTTGCATCTCGTTAGGGTCTGCACACCACGAAAACACGCCTCGCTCAAAAAAGTACGAATGCGAAATTCTGGGCAACCTCCGTGCATTCTGGCTATAGTAGTAGACACCAACATACGGAAACTGCGCATATGTTAAAAAGTGCACGGAAAACCGCACTGACTTTCAAACCGCTATGTGTGAACGGAGCCTTAAGTGCTGGTTTTTGTCTACGCTCAAAAAAAAAAAAAGTTTTTATTCCCCCAGTCCTCAAAGCCGGACGGCTCTTAGATTGTTTCCTTTCGCTTTGCTCCCCCTCCCCCCTGCATCGGTCTAAGGTCCCTGAGTCATTACATTCTATACACAGTGTATAGGACGCGAGGACGCTGAGGGACATATCATCGGGACAGCCAGCTCCGAATGAGTAACTTTTTTTGTTAAATCTAGACAAAAACAAGCAGTCATCCCCTGCAGTGCAGGGTTAGCCCCACTGCAAGGGTTAATACAATTTGTGCCCAGAGTTGTTCTTTAAGTAAACATATTATTCTTTTACTTACAACTACTGTTTTTCCACTTCCTGGTCCTCTTAGTAATGCAGCCTGTGTGGAAGGTTACATCAGTAGTGCATTGCTGGGAAATCTCATTCCGTAAACTGCAAAATCTCAGGGGACAGCATTAATGTGCATGCCCCGAGATGATGTGCATGTCACATGTCCTGGTCACATGTGCCAGAGTTCCAGGAAGTAAGGGGAGATGGATTAATGTGCCCTTAGAAAAAATGGCCACAGAAAGGGGAAGAGGAAAAAAATAACAGATATACAAAGAATAAAAAGCCTGCGCTTATCCACAAGTATCCGTTCGTATATTGTCATTACTAAACATTCCTAAGTGTGCCTTTGTTGTCATATTAAACAGAAGGGTAAAGTTCCTCTTTAAAGCTCAACTGCAGGCAGAAAAAAAACAAACACCACTTTATACATTTTACATAAACACTTAACTACATAAAGTGTTTTATTAAAAGTAAACGGTGTAGGTATCTGAATGTGCCTTGGCATTAGCCTCTGGTACCCCCATGTACAGGTGGGGCTCAAATTAGGAAAAGAGAAACAGCACAATGAATCAGTCAGCTGCAGTACTCGTGCTAACAAGGAAGATGCTTACAGGAGAAGAGAGCAGAGTGAGAGAGATGAGTACATCAGTCTACTAATTCTCATTTACTGTCCAATCACAAGCTGGTGGCAGTAACAAGACCTAGCTGCATTAGTGCCATAGAGAAAAGTCAGGACACCAGTCTGGTTCTGGGGTCTGAACATTTTAGAACTGGTAGACCAAAATGCAAAATTGTTTGAAATAAAATTTTAAAAAATGGGATATACATGCTTAAACATTATATTTAATGATGTATAAAAGGACAAAGTAAGAATCATACTAGAGTGCACATAGAAACGTGTTATTCCGATTCAAGGAACTACATGTAAAAATAATATTTTCTGAAAGATCACGAACGTCTATAAAGCTACTACAATACTACATGACAAAGTGGCTTAAATGAAAAGAAACAAGTGCCAACTCTGACATACCTTTTTGGGATAAAGATTACATGACACTGTAAAATAGACATTCGGCTGTACACCTAAAAATCTGATCTCCTGGTAAAATGATGTAAAGTGTCTATGCTTTAAAGTACATGGACATTTTAGGATGAGAAGACATTGGAGGTACTTCTGGAAACCAACCAAGTGAGAGAGTGAAAGATACTTACTTGATTCGCCATCTTCCCCTTTACTTGCTGTGCCAGTGAAAAATACACTCCCATCATCAGCAGAGAGTAAGGCATGAGAACCATCGTGACCAACAGAGAACTGGACAATCTTTGGAGATTTTGTTATTGGAAGTTCCACCCACTTCCCAGAAGAGGGACCACCTTGCTTGATGCCTAGGCTCTGATATTTGCCAGTGTAATAAACCTGGGTAGATATGCAATTAAAAAACTTAATTTGAAAAGTACATGTATGTGGCATTCCTTACTAGGAACCATTTTTAACAAGCCTTATAAACAGAGTTGGCCAAAAGGTTAATTTGTTCAAAATGACGAGACCTATAAGCACACTTGGCTGCACAAAAGACTAAAATTGACTGAATGCTCTAGCTGGGAATAGTCAATTACAACCTTCCAATCAGGCTACCTGCATTTTCTCAAGGTGAAGGTTCTCTGATATTATGTTACCCCCCAGCTGGCACTACATTTGTTCAAATCTGTCAAGATTACATAAGAACCATCTAAAGCCTATGGTAGCACTGGACAGATCACAGGGGAGATGAAGCAAGTAAGCCTGTGGTTTCATACTTTTCCCAGCGTTTACTCTTGTTCGAAATTGACAAGTATTCTGCCACTTCCAGGTCTGAATGCTACTTTTTACTAGCCCTGGGCACTTTTCATTCTAGAGAGGAACAGTCTGCAGGGTAGTTCTTTTGGCACACTAATACCTAAATATGTGGCAGATCTGCTCATATCACAACTCATGTAAATATGATGCAAAAGAATATGGACACCGCCACTCCAAAAGCAGATAGAATACGTCTATTTATTGACGTACATGCAAAAAAGGTAGCATAGCACACTTATGGCATCATTATGACAGTGGCCATTCGTCGACTACCGAGCACCCATGTTATTTTGATGGATATGCAGTCAGGAGTGCAATGGGTACATGGACTGTCATGTAAATATGACTCGCTAACATTGGTAAAGTTCATTCCAGCTAGTATTAAAATAATAGGAACACTCAATCCTACTAAAACTCACACTATATTCCTTTTCGACTGCTACTAAATACATCAAAATGGGTATATTGAAAAACGGCATGATGTGCTTTTACCTACACCAACACATTTTAAGCTTTATAAGTTTAACTGCTTCAGGGCCATCAAATGGAGATATAGTCCGGCTCCTGAAGCGGTTTTACCAAGATCACAGCTGCTGCAGCAGCCGTGTTCTTGGTCTGTTTTAACCCCTTCATGACTGAGCTTGTTTTTAGTTTATGTTCGTAAATGACACACTATGTATCTATTCCTGAAAGTGAAAAAAAAAAAAAAAAAAAAGCCAGTATAGCTTGAGAGAGATATCTCTCGATCTATACGAGCTGTCAGAATGCCGGCAAAAGCCGGCATGTGTGCCCGCTCAGCTTTGACTCTCAGACACCCGATACTAAGGTATCGGGTGTCTGAAAAAGGTTAACCCTTTCATTAATGGATGCCTCTAAACTGAGGGATACATTAATGAATGGTAACCGCTGATTCTCAGCGGTTACCAGCCTTCTAGTGCAGCAAATAACTCGTCACGTACAGTGTACGTGACAAGTCATTTGGTCCCTTTGTGGCGGGAAGTACAGTGTACGTCTCCAGTCATGAAGGGGTTAAACAGTCGGTCATAGCTGTTCAGAACCTAAGTATTTCTCTTAGCACAGGTTTCCTTTAAAAGAAGCAGTTTTTTTTTTTTTAAATGTTATAAAAATATAGTTCAATATACCTTTCCACTAGATGTTTTCATCAGAGCAAACTCTCTTCCTGCGCCCAGAACAGCCAATTCTTCATCAAAGCCAGTGCCTTTAAGGAGAGAAATTTACAAAGAAAGCTATTTTTTGGCAATACTGAGTAGCCAGAACATTTACAACCAGTAAAAATCCATAATATCTACGTAAATATGTAGATGCTTGTTCACAAAATGGCTGGGCAATCTTGATGGTTTAATAATAAAGAGAATAAGATTGTACAATCACCACATGCAATCTATCATCTAAGGCTGGCCATACAATGCTCTATTTTTCTTGTTCAACCCGCGGGCTGAACAGGAAAAATAGAGCAGTTTCCTCCATCAACAACACTAAGGAGTGTCGATTGAGAAATCCAGCTGTTTGTATTGTATTCTGACACAATACCAAAACAAAGCCAGCAAGCTTATTGGCTGCCGGCTCTGATCGTACGAAGATTTTCCAGCCAGCTCCTCTGATCGTGGACCTGAACGAGGGATATCGACAGCGGCGCACACTGTGCGAATTTCGGGCGACTCCTCAAAAACAGGCCAAAATTTGCAAAGTGTATGGACACCTTAACACTCTCTTCTGACAGAGATGTGATGCAGTATTTGTGGCCTTAACTGCAGATGTCTCAATGGATCCTTAATTCTTTAAAGGTAGAATATAGGTAGACACTTGCATCATCAAATAGGTTTGTTAGTGAGGAACTCCAGGAAAACATTTTTTTTAACCCGTGCAGTGGGGCTACTCCCTCATTGCAAAGGTTAAATGCCACTTGTTGTCTACTTGCTAAAATTAAAAAAAAGTTATACTCACCCAAAGCGCCAAGCCAGCCAGCTGTTACAGTCTAACCTCCAGCCTGTCTCCTCCTCCTCCACTGCAGCAGTGGAATCTTCCCCAGGGCCCATTCACACCAGATGCTGCACTAACTGCACAGCGTCTGGTGTGCAGTGCTCCGACACAGTGCTGATGCGCTCATCCCAGCGCATCGCACTGTTCTTTTTTTTCTTGGCACAAGTGACATTTCATTTAGCTCTAGGGGCACAGCGGAGTGTGAGGCGGTTGTACTGTGTCTCATACCGCTGCACACAAAAAAAAAAAAAAAAAAAAAAAAAA
>NW_017307106.1:287515-295715 GCF_000935625.1 Nanorana parkeri
CAAAAAAAAAAAAAAAAAAAAAAAGGTACAGCAACTTTCTTTCAGCACACATCACCATGTTCCCATTGCAACACGGTGGTGTGAACCAATCAAGTCCGTGACAAGGCAAATTGCCTTGTCTTGCATTGGGGCTGAGCTGAAGATACTGGCCAGCATAGCCCAAACGCATCTGGTGTGAATTGGCCCTCAATGTCCTCACGTCTATACACAAACGGAGGGAGGGGGGCACTCTAGGGATCGCTCTAAGAATAAGCCTGCTCTGAGCATCAGGGGAGTATAACTTTTTTTTTTAACCTAGTCAAAAACTAGCAGTTAACCCTTGCAGTGCAGGGGAAGCCCCACTGGAAAAGTTAAAAATGTTTTCCTGAGGTTCTTCTTTAAGGTCACTGCTGCTGGGAAAAATGTCTAGCGAAAAGAGAAATGAAGGACCAATTTAACAAATAACGTTTTGTAAAAGCGTATGTTCTGAAACCATGGATACAGCAGCCCACACACTATCACAGCATAGAAAAGTTAAAAGCAAATCAATTCAGTAATTCCTTACTTATGATGTGCAAATCTTTCTCCAAATCGAAGAGCGAAATGCCACAGGCATGCAAACATTTCCGAGCCAGTTTAAGTTGTAACTCTTGCTGTAAAACAGGCTCTGTGCTGGTAGCAAATATTCGAACAACAAATCCATCCTGCAGAAGAGAAACATTTTAGAATAAGTATAAACAAACCCTTCAGCACATAATGTATACAACATTCAATAAGTGCTGGTAAGACAAATAATCCAAAAGGCAAAATTGTCTTCTGCAAACAAAAAAAAACAAAAAATCTCTGAAGTAGAACATTAGGTTTCCAAATGAAAATCATCAAAATGAGGACTTTCAAGCAGAGCAATGGCCTTGAAAAAATGAAGGCTGGCCACACACCTATGGATTTTTTTCATTGAGCCTCTGGGCTGAGGAGAACAAAAAAATATCTAACTGATTTCTCCATTTAGGCCTCATTCACACTGCGCGATTCGCAAATCGCGCGTTTGTCGCGTGATTTGCATTTTGCGCGATGTTGCATTGAGCAAGCGAGAATCGCTGCAAAATCCGCTCCAAAAAGGGTCCTGCTGTAGCGACACACGACCCGCGACAGCAGGACCCTTTGCCCCATTGCAAAGCATTGAAGAGCGATATCGCGCGGTAAATAGCTGCGATATCGCGGGAATTACTGCGCGATAAATCGCTCAATGTGAACGGGGCCTAACTCTCAATAATGTTGATAGAGTAATCTCCCACAACATCTATTGTAATTGCACAGTCATGCCCTCCAAAAGTTAAAATACCTGAACAGTGCCTGCATCTGATTGGCTGAAGTCATTGTTAAAACAACAGTTTTTTGTCCAACTCCTTCAATTTTTCAATCGAAGGATGTCGGGCAGGAAGCAGCACACAGGACCACCCACTAAGCAAATTTAAAAGGGACACTAAACTCAGGAGTTAAAACCTTAACCAGTTGACATCCGCGGTGTTAAACCCCCTTCCCATCCAGGCCATTTTTATGTATTAGTAAACTAAACTGAGATTGTAGTCCATCAGGGGAGCGAGCTTGGAGCGTTGGCTACATTACAACACACACAGTGACCATGGGGAACAAACGTAGCCCCCCTCCAGAAGGAAAGACAGTGACAGCACCAATTCAGAGATGATTTGAGGATCCACAGCCGAGTGATACACAAAAGGCTACATTTTTGTTAATACTTGCATGGAGTTGAATGCATTTTTAAGGTTTAAGTCCTGAGTTAAGTGTCACCTTAAGCCAGTTCATCAAGTAAAGGCCAAAATTTGCTTAGAATGGCCAGCTTAAGACTTTAAAGCAACTTTTTCTTACATTTTCTTACATTTAAAAGGACCCCATCAGGAGAGTAATATAGAATCTACCTTTGCCAATTTGTTTTTGAAAGTGACTAGGGGATTGGCATTCTTAGCCTTGCTTTACTAAATGGTGGGTCACTTACCTGTCACAAGTATAGGTGTATAAAAGTGGCAGGACACCCGATTTACATATGCTTGTTCCAAGTCAGAGACTCACCCCTACTGAAGCTAGGATAGGGATGACAGCCCTGGAGCCTGCCCCTGCCCCTGGAGGAGCAAGTCAGCAATAGCAGTTCCACTATCCATATCCTGACAGATTCCTAAAAATCTATAATGCAATGCAAGCACTCTTGGATGTCTGCACGCACATAAAGAAGGTTTTACGTAACGAGCCTGGAAGCATCCGATATGCCAACCTAAACTTATTCTGAGAAAGAAGACGGCTAGTGTGCCCTTTCCAACATTTCTCTGCTGAGGATTGAGAAACCTCTGAAAATTTTCAGAATTCCATACCAGAGTACCTTGGTTTTTTGAGGTTCCCAAGGCACGGAAGACTAAATAATGCTAAAGATGTGTCAGGAACCTACAAGGTATCTGTATTACAAATTGGAAGCCACTTGACAAGTTTTACAACAAGGAAAGGGTTGCTTTGAGAAGCATGATAAATAAAACCATTACAAAAGCAACAACTTCTTTTATGTGATTTTACACCTTGGATATAAAGAGATACAAGGTGTGCAGCAGCTGTATCAAACAGTTAAACACCCACAAGCCAACGAATAATTCATACATGAAAACTGAAAAGCAAGCTTTCACGATAAATCCCGAACAATGTCCCCAAAAAATGATTTAATGTAGTCTGTTGAATACAAAATAGTTGCAAAAGCTACCAGTTTATCAACTACTTTGTCAATTCAGGTGGTTTTCAAAGTACATGCTTTTATACGATCTGCTAGCCCCACAGAGTTGGGGCCCACTGACATCATTGTGCATTATATGCCTGTTGGTTCAATGAAGTGCCATTCACTTGCACTGAGGTGCGCTGCCGAAAATGCTGCATGCATGTTTGTTTTTTGTGTCCGTTGTGGAGCAGGCATTTGAATGGTCTGACCTAACCGGGCTGGTGTGAATGAGCCCTTAGATTTTATTGCATATATGATCTGTTAAATCAACAAAGCTTACCAAATACTGAGCAGTGTAAAAGTCTTCTCGATCAGGTAGAATTTAAAGTGTTTGTGTATACACAGCCGTAAGAAATCTGGTAACATTTTTAAAGAAGAACTCCGGGCATTTTAAAAACATTCCCTTGCAGGGGGGCTACCACTTATTATTCTCTAGGGGCTGGAAAAAACAAAACACATATACTCACCTGATCCTCAGTCCTGTAGTAATCACCTCTCTCCCTCGCTGCTCCAGTTTTTGGAATGTCCCTTGGCTTCCTCACATCTAATGCAAGTCAATAGACCTGCATTAGACTTGGTGACATCAGCAGGTTTTGGAGCGCCGGAGCCCAGGGGAGAAGAGGCTGCAGGATGCAGTCTAGCAGCTTTGCGACATTGAGGATCAGGCGAGAGAAAAATAAGCACTTAACACTTGCGGTTGCCTCACTGCAAAGGAAATTTTTTAAATCCTACATTTCTTCTTTCATCAAATCCAAAGCAAAATGCGTACATCATGCTTAGGGGGAAGACTGATTTATGCAGGTCAAAGCTATGATTGTCTGAAGCTGGCCACACACCTTAAGATTTTTCTTGTTTAATCAAATAACACTAATAACCCATCCGAGCTGTGGATGGAGGAATATTCCCTGTCGGCTCTCAGCATACACGCAGTCGCTCTTCGGCGAATACAATTTTCCACCATGCTTGACAACATTTATTGAAAAATCATTGATTGTCGAGCTGAGTGGTGCTGACAAGGCCACCCATGAATTACATTTTGATCAATTCAGCAGGAAATGGTCAAAACTTGATCTGTATACATATTTAAAATAATGTCTCTCACCTCTTTAGAAGCAGCGATTTGGTTGACAAACTCCCCGTCAGTAAAGAGTATGTTCTGGCCATCAGCATTACAATCTGAATTGTGAAGGAAATACAGACAATTAAAACCATTCTAAGAACAATCTGTAAAGCATAAACAGATATGAGGATGTATGCTGTACCAAAGCTAAAATGATCCACTGAGAAAGTTAGGGATGAAAACACAAATCAGCCTACCTGGCACAGTTACCGTTCCATCCTGTTCCAAAGTCTCTGGGTTAATCTTTATGGCTGTCATACTGTGATTGCTCACATCTCTGTAGAGCAAATAACCCTAAAGTAAAGCAGATAAATACAGCATATTTTGAGCTATCATGAAATCTTCCATCAGAATTTAGTCTAAAAAAATAACAAAACATTAAAACAGCTGAACTCTGTGTCCAAAATACTGGCAGAGGGCGAAGGACTAGTCACAGTACTGCATGTGGTCTCTGTGCAGTTGTTCTTCCCCCATTACTGTCTAACCATGTCTTGTTCTGCACCGTGTCTATGCGGAGACGGCCATCTTTGTAGTAGTAGGGCTTTGCTTCCTCATATTAGAGCCTCCAGCAAGGAGAACAGTGAGCAGTAAAGTACTGACATCAAATCTGACTCCAAATCTTCACTTTTTGGAGTTTTAGTTAGAAAAAAAAACCTGCTTAATCATAGCATGTCATCACTCCACCATCTTGCTGTAATAAGGCATTAGCTACTAGATAAGCTTGTGTAGATGGGCAAAGTCTGCACTCTTTTAGCTGCATGCAGCGTGCATTTGAGATTAGCTTAAGATGCTTTTAGTTCCATCTGACTTCCTTCACAAGTGCTTATGACCTGCATTTGTAAACTGTGCAGAGCTGCTCCAAGCTGCTTTTGTGGGACAAAAATAAGTCCATATGAACAAAAGACTCTGTACGCAAGCCATTGTAGTGAAAGTTCTTCATAGTGCCTCAGTGCACCAGAATGCTATTATGCATGATATGACCATGTTTCAAAGGTCTTTCTATTCAGTTTAGAAATGCTTCCCTGTTATTATAAGAAAAGGCCTCCACTAAGTGCTGCTTTGGTTTAGTTACACATTATTACTGTGGATTTAACTCCTTTAACGTCACACTACATCTAATAAAAGCGACCTAATGGTGACTGAAATGCTGCCATTGTACTGGGAGAGGACAGTGAGTCACCAACTGTCTTAATCTTAAACATTACTGGTCCATCAATCCTTGCACAGGTCATACACATGAATGTGACAATGGCATGAACAAAATGAATGGGACTCTTAACCTAATCATTTGTTGCACAACCTTTAGAGACAATCACTGCAAATATATGATTTTTGTATCCCTCGATGAATCAGTTA
Organism: Nanorana parkeri; assembly: GCF_000935625.1. Taxonomy (NCBI): domain Eukaryota; kingdom Metazoa; phylum Chordata; class Amphibia; order Anura; family Dicroglossidae; genus Nanorana; species Nanorana parkeri. The sequence goes on from NW_017307106.1 coordinate 292,744, forward strand.
CACCTGCCAAAGGCTAGTTTGGCCCACACTTCTTGAGCAAACTGCTCAGGCTGTCTCAGGTTTGAAGGGTGCCTTCATCAGACTGCAAGTTTTCAGCTCTTTCCATAAATGTTTCATAGGATTCAGGTCAGAGCTCATAGAAAGCCACTTCAAAATAATCCAATGTTTTGTTCTTAGCTAGCCATTCATTGGAGCTGTTTTTTTAGGTTGTTATCCTGTTGGAGGACCCATGACCTGCCGCTTAGACAGAGTCTTCTGCCACAAGGCAGTACGTTTCACTCTACAATTCCTTCATAGTCTTGGAATTTCATTGTGCCCTGCACAGCCTAAAGGCACCCAGTGCCAGACCTAAAAGAGCAGCCCAAACACAGAACCGAGCCTCCTCCATGTGTCACAGTACTAGTAGGCACTGGGTTTTGTTTTGTTTTTCCAAGTCATTATTTCATCTGAACATAGAGCTGATGTGACTTGCCAAAAAGCTTCAGTCTTGTTTCCTCAGTCAGGACATTCCTCAGAAGCATTGTGGCTTGTCCACATGCATTTTAGTAAATTCCAGTCGGCCTTTTTTTAGTTTTTTCTTTCGATAATTGAGTTTGCCTTTGAGCCCAGTGTCACTCAAAAAAGGGATAAATGGTGCAATCGGAGACTGCTGTACCCTGACCTTGGAATTCAACTCCCATCTCTTTGGAAGTTTTTCTTGAATCTTTGTCTACCATTTGCACTATCTTTTTGTTCAATCCGGGTCAATTTTCCTCTTGTGGCCACATCTAGAGTAGTTGGCTACACTCCCATGAACCTTAAACTTCATAATTTTTGCAACTGTACTCGCAGGAATGTCAGATGATCTTAAAGCCTTCAACTTTGACAGGCAGGTCTAAAAATTTTCTGTCATCAAACTCCTACTTTTCACTACTTTCATTTTTTGACTACATTTCATAATTTCAGTAAGTTGACGGACAGATTATAAGATCAAGGCATGTGTGATATGAATTACAGAAAACAAACAGTTAGCTTGAAATATCCCCATGATCCAATTATTTATAGTTTAGGGGTAGTAACAAATCTCTCCACGCCATTTTAGAATAATAATTTATCCCTTTTCACACTTCTTTTGCTTTACTCTATAAAATACTAAAGGCAAGCAGGTATATATGAAACATTTGCTTTTAATTTAGTAACTTTGCATGAGGAGTGAAGCATTGTTTTGAGGAGCTGTAAGAGTACCAACAAATTGGTCCGCAGCTGTATATGGCCTCTAATGTGTTGAATGTTATGATCTTTTATCAACTACTGCACACAGGGAAAACCTTTTAATGTACCTGAGCATAACCTAACCAAGACGACTTCTCTCTTCTGCTCTTGATGCGGGATGTGGAATTGTATATGTGGCCCTGCAAATATAAACACATATAGGTTTTTTACACTGATTTAAATAAAAATACAATTGCTTCTGGTGCCATACTACAGTATATATTCACAGGCCACCTTTTAAATACTGCAACCAAATACATGCCCTAAAATTACCATAAACCTCTTCATTCAATATAGGTTTGAAACAAATTCACCAGAGGTAATCATGACCAAAGAAAGATTTAGTACCCAAAAGATCAATACAGCAAATTAAATATAAGTATATGGTTTGGCAGCAAGATCTCATTGATCTTTCTGTCCTACCAAGAGATATATAGGTAAAATATATCATGATAAAGCAGCAAATCTATGAAATTCAGGTCACCGAGTGTTCATTGTAAGTCCTCACTTCATTTACTAAAAAAAAAATACATAGGAATAAAACATGACTATCCAAGTGCCCTCCCTGGGCCAGCAAGGCAGACAATACACAGATAATACTCACCCTTACTGTCCCGCTGTATCCAGAACCAATTTTGTAAAGGCCATCTTTGCATAAAAGATAGAGGAAAAAGCCATCGCTCTGAAGGAGGCACTGATCATCTTCAACGACTGGGATATCTTTCAGAGACCATTTTTGCATCAAGGAAGCCTTTTTAATCCCACTTGTAAACCAGTCCTGGATCTGAATTTTACCCACCAGAACCGCTTGAACACTCCGCTGCAGAGAGTTCAAGATGATTGGCACCTGTCATATGAAAACAATAAAAAAGGATTACTGTTGGAAGGTAAGGGGGGTAGATAAAAGAAGTTACTATATTTTTACCATATAGTAAACATGACAATCTGAGTCTTAGATAATAGGTGTTCGTTGGTAATTCAAAGAGAGAAAAACACAGAGGCGGATCATAAGTGCCATGCTCATACTTCAGTAATCCCTGAACGATTCAGCACAATTAGATTTCTGCACATGCAGATATCGAAATATAAAATGGACATGTCCAGGGAGGCATATACTGTACATTGTACTGTATATGTTATTTCAAACAGACTGCGATATACCACAGTTCACCAAGTCACACACATATATGAACCATCAGCCTCACTGCTAACACATCTGCCAATGCTACAAAAAAATTGCCTTCAGCAACACAGAAAGTACTAAGAATTCCTAAAAAAAACAAAAAAAACCTGCCAAATATGATGATTAGACTGTACAGGTCAGAAATGAAAACATAAGCAGGCTTTTGTTACTTAATCAAAAACAATTACCACACTTCAGCATAATCATAATGCGTCATGCTTTTTATTACCAGTTATTCTTGTAGACACTGGAATCATGAATACATGGAGTTGGGGAATCCTTTAAGGGAACATGCACTTCTTCTATTCCTTGTGTGGCCACAAAGGACAGGATTAGAATGTGATCTGTAGTAGCAGCGCAATGCTCTTTAAGAACCGTAGATTTAAAGTGAAAAGGCACCATGTCCTTTGAGTCAAATCAAAAACTCAAAATTCCTTGATGAAAATTTCTAGGAAAAGTAAAAATTGTGTTTTGGACTCATCCCACCATGACCATGGTATACCACCCCCCCCCCCCCCCCTCTGCATCCCCAAACGGC
>NW_017307106.1:295732-311842 GCF_000935625.1 Nanorana parkeri
TCCCTGGTATCCCCCCCCCCCCCCCCCCTCCCTTGACGCCACAAAGGTCCATGGCTCTAAATAAATACCATTTCTGATATCCTTCTATTTTTGTGGTTCTAATTGACCTCCCAGTTTTATGTCGCTGTATGCTAGAAGGGTATGGGAGACACATCCATGTAACTGGAAGGTAAACAAAAGTACCAATTTATGACCCAAGTACCTAAAATGTATCTTGTAGTCAACATTCTAAACATTTCATTATACCACCACTCAATTATTTCAATGAAATGGGAAAAAAATACCTGAATTGTTTGGCATGCATGGCTGCCATTGTTGGTAAGAATAGCCGAGATGGCTTGAAGAGTTTTTCCTGTTTCTCCCCATGCTACCACCAGACTGAATAGGCAGGCACAGGAAAGTGCAGTTAGCGACTGTCCGGTGGTGTCATTGGCTCCTGTACTACGAACAGTGATTTCCAGAATAAGCTGAAGAAGAGATTCTGTGAACAGAAAACATCGGAAGTAAGGTATCAACACAGTAAGTTTGCTGCTATGTATAAACAGTTTGCAAACTAAAATGATCTAAATTAAGTAGGGCTGCAGAAATTAACGAATTAATCCTTCGATTAATCGTTAATTTTTTTGATCGATCAAAGTTCTTTTGATCCATACTCACCTCTCCGCACTTTGCAATAGCCAATAGCAAACTAGCTAATGCACCCGCCCACTGCTGCTGTCAATCAGCAGAGGGGGGACCTGATTTTTTTTCTATCAGGTCCTCTTCTGGTGATTGAAAGCAGTAGGGGGCGGGTGCATTAGCTAGTTTGCTATAGGCTATTGCAAAGTGAAATAGCTAGAGCTGCAGCTAACGATTATTTTCAAAATCGATTAGTTAGCCGATTATTAAGTTCGATTAATCGGTTAATCGGATAAACAATAAAATACATTTTTAAAAATGGCTCCAATGATGGGACTACTAGTTTGTATTGAGGTTGTAGTCCATCACAGGAGAAAGCTTGGAGCGGTGGAAGTAAAAAAGAAAAAAAAACGAAATTAATCGATTAAAAAAATTAATCAAACAGGAACATTTTAATAATTACCAGCCCTAAATAAGTAATGGTTTATTCTTAAAGACAACACAGAGCAATAGCAAACAACCAGAAATCCAAAGTAAAAGCAGACCTACACTGAAAAAGTAGAGATTTGCTGCCATATATAACAAGGATAATTGTGGTTTAGCAAAAGGCTTAAAAATCTATAATTTTCCTTGAAACTCCACATGAAGAGTTGCTGTGCATTTCCTAGCCTGTCGCAGTTACTAGGCACTCCTGTTCTTGTAGCTGAATATCTGCCGTGTAAGATAATTGAAGGCAAAGCCTGCCCATGACAACTGCAATTCTCACCAGATCTCAAGTGTCTCCCTGAGCTCCACATTAACAGTTGTTGATGTAATTACTGTGCAGGTTCTTGTTCTTCTGAGATCCTGCTGGAGAAGGAGTTCTGCTAGTAGACCTGCAGTACAAGAATCTCCTGCCTACTTAATTTTTGTTTTTTGTCATTGTCAGCAAACGTGCTGCAGAAGCATAAATTCAACACTAGTTACTAGTCGTTCACCCTCATTTGAGTGTTCTGGTGCATAGCTTCCATAGAATAGGCCCATAAAATGCCGCTTAGGCCAAATTCACACCATTTTGCCGACCAGATCTGGAACACGGAGCCTTGTGTTTTGACACGATTTGCAGCATTTGACTGGGGGGGGAGGGAGGGGTTTAGCTTAAAATGGGCTTTCAGGTGCATGCGTTTTTGATGACTATGTATTGCAAACCAGAGAAAAATGAGACTAGCAGTATTTTTTTTGTCGGATCCGAAACGGACTGCGTGGTGAGAACAGAGCCCAGAAATACCATATAGAGATACATTGGGATGCATATTTGGTCCGAGAACAACTGTTCCGGTCTGGACATGATGTGAACAAGCTCTTAGGTCTCGTTCACACCTTGGCGTATTGCATATGCGCGACCGTCGCGCATTTTTTACCGCGATTCGCTGTATACTTGGCTGTATCCCAATGGAAACGCGCAACAAAACGGCCCAAAGTAGTACCTGTACCTTTTCAGGCGTGGGCCGTTTTGTAGCACGTTAGGGACGGGCGGAAATACGCCAAGGTGGGAACGAGACCATTGAATACAATGGGATTTATATTGTTTAGCGTTTTGTAGAGCGTTCGCCGAGCGTAGAACGCGCTACAAAACGTTCAGGTGTGAACGAGGGCTTAAACTAACTGGACTGCAGAAAAGTGAACTGCAGAACCCAATAAAAGCCCGGTAACATGAGTTAAAAAATATTCACTAAAAACAAGAATAGAGACAACTGTAGGACCTGTTAAATACAACATCTAAAGAAACTCTGTTTTTCTGCACTTCAACCTTTTTCACCTCTAAAAAAAAAGAGAAAGAAAAAAAAAAAAGAAGGTCGACAGAGATACTTTGATGATCCTCCACTGTATGTGTAGTTGTGAGTCTCCAACCACAAAACATTACAGCCCTGTGTTTTACTCCCTAGTATTAGCATGCTGTAAATAGACCCCAAAGACATCTTAAGTCTTGAGCATTTGGCCAGCACTGATATGTACCTACTGACAATATACAATAAAGCCAAGAGCACTCTGGCTTGCATCTAATCTTACCCAACACTTCAGGGGGTTCGGACTGGAGTCCCTCTGGCTGCTGACCCTGTAGTATATTGAGGAGAGCTTGCAAGCTCCTCAAACACAGTGACGGGTGAGAAAAGCGTGTCTCCTTTATCAATTCAAACACTTCACATAAACCAATTTCAATTATCTGAGGAGAAAGCAAAAAAGGAACACATAGTACACTTATTACAATATTGTATTAAACGAACAATGAATTCTAGTGTGTAGCATAACATAACAGGTTCACAGAAGACATTGCACTGATGCTCCTGCTTAGAGTATTTACGGTTTCTTTATACCACATTTAGATTAACATAACATACAAGAAACCTTTTTATCCACCGCAAAAAAAGCTTGGCCAATTATTGCAAAAAAAAAACAAACAAAAAAAACATAGAAAACCAAAAAGCTCAATGTAACTGACAGAAAGGCCTTGGAGGGTTGCTGTGCACAATGAAGGCAGCTTGAATCAGAAGAGCAGTAGATGAATACAGGGAAAGAACAATCATATACATTGTGTGTCTAAACAGCAAGCCAAGGTAAGTTGGGGGCTATGCAAAGTTATTGGACTACTGTACAAATAAAAAATATCAGCACATGAATGAGAAGCTCAATACAGGCCATGGCTTTATTGATCCTAAAAGACCTTTACAACTTATGTAAGTTAATTGCTTCATTTATTAATGTTCCACGGAATAAAAAGTGAAGCTTCAGTTCTTAAGCTTGTTTGGTAAATTCAGAACCCGCGAACGCATTTAGGCCCCAAAAACAAGCTGCCAGATGTGACAAGCCAAATGGCTCAATACAAAAAAGCATTCCCCTTGAAGCACAGGAAGGAATGGACACTGAAGCACCAGCTCATTTCATGTCCTGACATATCTAAAAGCATGAAGGACCTGCACTTAAATCTCAGGAGAAGGGCTACACTGCTGTCATGGGAATACATCAGCAGTCATCTTAACAGCATATAATGTAGCTCTAGACAGTGGCTGCACTACAGCCCCTGACAGGTAGCCAAATGGAGCAGCTTGAGGACACCTTAGTTTTGCCTTGTTTTATTCAAATTACTTCTTTACAGAATTTCAATGAAAGTCCTGGCTCACCTACTCAAAAAAAATCAATTACTTCTGTTTGAGGTGACCCAACTTCTTTTTATTGTAGATCACATATTCTACTGCAGAATTTACTGGTAGAACTCAGAATATGTTGTTCCCACAGTGACGGTAAGCTACCCAGACACTGAAGCAGCAAACCATCCACACATGATAATATACCCTCCAACATGATCCAGGGATGAAGTTCTGGTCTCAAACACTGTATGCATTTACTAAAAGGTTTAACTTTTGCCTCATCTGTCCATTATTATAACTTATTGGAAGATGTGACAGCATAGGAAGTCCATAGAAAACTGAAACTCGAAAAGGGATCAGTCTATTCTCAAAAAGGCATAAAAACAAAACAATCAATACATTTCTTATGCATTTCAGCCCCACAACTGAGCCTTAGTGGTAGCATAGGAAGCACCATTAAAGATATCAATAACTTGTTAAAGATGTCACCAGCACACCATATATGTCAAAACAAATAGCAACGTTTCGGGGCCACACAGGGTCCGCCTCATCAGGCTTATTTTAAGCCTGATGAAGGGGACCCTGTGTGGCCTGATGAAGGGGACCCTGTGTGGCCTCGAAACATTGCAAATTTGTTTTGACATGAAGCGTCAATAAACAGACGTGTTCTTCCCTTTAATATGGTGTGCTGGTGACATCTTTAACAAGTTTCAGTATTGGCGGCACCATCCGCGATCACTTCGAGCACCCACGCTGACCGGGATACCCGGTAAGGAGTGCAGCAGGATTCTGGAATACATACATTAAATATATCCAGACAAGTCAAAACGCTATGTAACCCATGGCTATCAGAATACCTGAACAGTGACTGCAGCTGACTGGCCAACTATTTTCCCCCCAGATCGAACTTAAGCCAATTTATCAGGAAACAGCTGAATTTCATTCTGTGCATGGACAGTTTAAGGGCTTGGTCACACCAAATACAGTGCGTTCCAGAACAGTTAGCTGCTGCAACACTGTATAGCATAGTGTTCTGGGGTGAGGGGGCGTGTCACTGCACCGGAAGTCAATGGCACCGCAGCCAGGCCTCCCACCCGTAGTGCGAACGCCCGCACTAGAACGCACAAACAATCCCTGCGTTACCATCCTGTGCGATCTTAAAAATGCTGCATGCATTATTTTTTCAGATCGCACTAGACCGCCACACCCCCTCCCGCCCCAGAACGCAGGGGGGGGGGGGGGGGGGTTTACCATGCGATACAGTGCGTTTCAGCAGCTAACCACTCTGGAACGCACTTGTATATGGTGTGAACAAACACTGAGGCTAAAATGTATTAAAAATTCATGTGCTGGATAACTAAGAGCAAAAACTAAGTAAAGCAGGTACCTGCCATCTCTAGACACCCTTTTGGTTAATGGGCCTACCATACTTCATGTTTTTTTTTTTAACCAAGTGTAAATGCTTACCTTTGGAAGCTTAGTAGGTGGCTCTTTGGATTCCTCCTCTTCATCGCTGTCTGACTCCCCACTCTGCACAGAGTTCTTTGAGGATAATAAAACGGAGGTTTCTTTCCTCTGCCATTCCAAGACACAGTGACGGACATTGCAATAAACATTGAATGCTGAAGGGTTACTGTAGAGCTTGAGGTCGGGTATGAAAAGAGCATTTTCCAGGTTGTCAGCCTTAAAAAAAAAAAAAAAAGTTACATAACGCTAAATATTGCATTGGATTTGAAAACAACTGCAAGTAACAAAGACCCCGTCACTAAATAAATATAAGCAGCCCTGGACTAATCTCTCGAAAACAGCAGTCTGGCATGAGAAATTAGGAGCCACTACCCAAAGTGTTTTTGAGAAACCTCACTATGTTTTGTCACAGTGTTCCCGTTCATACAACATACCTAAAGATAATGAAATATATTTCTAGCAGGTTTAAACATAGGACTCGATAGGCAGTTTCGATTGTTTAGAATCGCTTGCAATGAGCAATTAGGCTGAGGAGCAGGTTTTTTGTTTTAAGTGCATTAACAAACAATGTACCACCCAAGCCTTAAGGTTGTTAACCCTATGTTAGGACGGTGTACACATTGAGCTCACAACAGATAACCCAGATCTGCTGCACAGTACAGACAGGGTACTTATGGTAAACATAACTCTACAGCTCCTGCTTCACATTACATAGACCGAAAAAGCAAGTAAGATTTTTCAGCAAGCAAGGGCAAAAAAAAGCTTTAAAAAAGAGAACTATGGGGTAACCTTTTTATCCCATAGTTCTCTTTAGGGTCACGGGAGGACACATACTAGCGCCTTCCCGTGACTCATAGCTCGGTATATAGCGAGCTACTGCTCACTATATACTGAGTGCAATGCGCAGCCGGGACGGATCCCAACAACACTGTCAAGATCCACCCAGCTGGCTGATTGACAGCAGGCTCAGCATATCTAGAGGCAGACCCAGCTGTGGCCGCCCCCTCCCCCATCCGTTCCTCCAGTCAGCGCTGGAGTATCGGAGAGTCTAGGGGGGAATCCCTGCAGGGAGCGGTGGCTAGCGGGCACCGCTCTCTGCGGGGAGAGGATTGGGAGCTGAACGAGCGACGGTATGTGTTGGCTCACTTCCCGATCAATAGAACCGACGTGTTAGTGTCGGCTCGACTATGAGGATCAGTGTAAACTACTCACCTCATAGTTCTCATTTATTAAAAAGGAAATACAAATGACCTGCAACTTAAAGCTGCACTCTAGGCAAACATCTAAATATACAGATGAATTACATATAATGGAGTTGTTTTACCCAACAAAAGGTTCCGATTTCTGTCCTGTTACATGTTCTGCACAGCTCTACCACAAAGCACAGCCCTGCCTGGCAAGGCAACCGGTTTATTTCTCTATTGAAGTTCCACTTTCACTTACCCCCTTCCCACACCCCCCTACACTGTGAATCACCAGTGAAAGGAGAAACAGCACAAATCTGGCTAAACATCTTAAAAAGGAACTTGGTTCCATCCAGGATAGCTCACTTCTGCCTCCAACAAGTGCTTTTGGGGCTGTGATGAGGTTCATAACGTGAAACACATTTGGTGGACATGCCCTTTTTTCATTACAGGCATTTCAGCTCCGATCTACTCGATTGCACACTTGTATACTAAGAGATCCATGCCCCTCCTACACAACCACTTTGAATATCTCCATAAATACCAATGAAAACTAACTACGTTTGTTTTCCTTGCAGTTAAACTATTACCCCTTTTTGTAAATATTAAACTTTACCCTTTTGTGAGGTCAAGACCTGACTACATGGTTTTAGGACAAATGAGAAGCACGATACTTTCCTAAAGGTCTCGTCTCCATGGGCCTCTTGTGAAAGCATGTCAATGAACCCTTCCTTGCTCATCCTACTGTAGTTATGAATGTCAGGCGTGTGCTTGTTATGAGACTGCCACCTTACTTTCCCTCCCCCAGCGTTCCCTTCTTGCTTCCACTCACTCTACTTCAAACTGCACCTTCTTTCACATACCCCTTGTTCCTCCTTTATTTTATTCTTTATTCTCATAACACCAAGCTGGAGCAGAGGAGACGTTATAACTTATCCTCTGCTCCAGGTTGTAAAACATAGGTGGTAACATATTCGCAATAACCCTATATTATACACACTGAAACTTGTCACACTTATCACAGCGCACCGGCCAACACACCCACACTGTGATGTGAATGGGAAGCATAGAAAAAAAAATGGTTTCCAATGTGTCCTTGCAGTGACCTGCATTGATCCTGTGTGGTACAATGCAGGTCACGGCAGTATGTGTAAACGAGCTCTGAATATATTGGGATTGATGCCCCTCCTTTCCTACAGAAAACTGTACGGTTGTGCAAAAATGCAGTTTCTCTTTAACAGAAACATCTCCCACACTTCCCAGGAACACAAACACCAGCTGTAATTTATTCAGGATGATAACAGTGAAGTACTAGGAATTGCAATTATTTCATCTGTTTGCACATAACTTGCAGAATAATTAGTCCAAATAACTGCCAGAAATACTGCATGTTCTGTTTAGGAAACCCACATTTCTGCAGTGGCACAGACCATAAGGGTCATGCTATATGAAAATAAAACCATCCATATTATCAGAAACTAAACTAAACAAGCATGTTTAATGAAATGGTCTCATTGTAGAGGCTCAGTACAGGCAAGAATTCACAGTACAGAGTTCACATGCTGACTCATTTCAGAGGAATTCATTAGGGCTACAGTGCTATTAAAATGCTTTGGGCATAAATTTGTCACCATTTCTTCTTTCACATATTTCCACTTTTCCTTTGTAGATTTGAACATTAACTGCACACACTGTGTTGGAAAGGATTACCATATTCACACATAAAACATCATGAAAAATGCGTGTTACACTGCAGCCAGCAAAAAAGCGACAGCCCTGATTAACCTTACGACTGCCCAAGCTTTCCCCAGGTCTTGGCTGTCCTCCTTGCTGGCTATCCAATGAGATATAAAATAATGGAGGCCACGCACGCATCGATTTTAGATTTTGATTCCACCCGATAAGAGCAATCGATCTATAGCCGACCATGAATCCGTTTCTATGCAAAACACACAGGAAAGTAAGATCCGATCGATTATTTACCAATACAATCATAAGTAAGCAATCGAACCTACAATCTTGCGTCCAATCCTTCATTTAGATTAATTGGAAACTGTGAAACCAGCAGAAATTATTACTTTCCATTAATGCTACTGATGGGGCATTTGCATGAGAGATCGTATTCACAAGTGAAGCACGAGTGATCGGATTTAAAGCAAGATACTTTTTTTTTATGCACCACAAAAATATTTAAGAGGTTCGGAAAGCCTGGGCTCTACTAATACTGGATTATCTATGTACCAATTATCATAAAAAACAAGAAACATCTTGACAGATAAGTAGCTGAAGACAAGACCAATATTCACATATCCAATTTAATGAACTGGGGCCTCATTCACATGGGCAGCAAGGGGGAGGGGTCTTAAAATCTCACAATTATACCGCAGATTTGCTGCATCCCAGCTGCCTGGCAGCCGAATAGTGCTGTATACATTGGCATGGGCACGATGCTTTGCGCCATGGCAAAAAATATACAGCATGTCGCGTTTGACAAGCGGCCCTGCATGACAAACGCAACAACTGCAACTGCGTGGGTACACGGCTGCATCACAGTATTGCAATAGAGAATCCACATTGGGTAGTATTGCCTACTGAATGCCGGGCAGTTGCTGCTCCACCGTGGATCGCTTTTAAGAAGACAATGGAGACTGCAGACCATGTCAGCGTGGCCTTAATGGAAACTGTAAGACCAACCAAAAATGGCATAGTAATGCGCAAGCCTATATCCACAGAACAAAAGCCGTAGTAATCAAAAGGGTTAAAACGTGATCATGGACTTCTCATTATCTATAACTTCCCCAACAACTACCCCTGTCATTAATAAACTGAATATTAAGCACTTATCAGCCCTTTAATTTCTCCAGATATGACTATATACAGTGGAATTGTGGCAAAGCTTGCTCATAGGCTGGGTCAGGATTCTAATTGAATGGATAGGTGTTTCTTTTTATATATCTCCAGCAAAGCAGGATGTTCAGTTTGGATATCTGTCTGCAACATGATGTAATGGAAGTGGGAAGGCAGACACTCCAGCCATCAGATAATGGACAGCATATTAGCTGAAGGTTAGTGGAGTAATTGCTTATCTTTACACAATTTGAACAGCTCCAGACTCCTGGGCTGCATAATAGTTCCAGGGCATTGCCACAGCTTGCAAGGAGATTAAACAGGTTCAGATTCACTACATAGGAACTAGAATCTAGAAGATAAAGGGTGTTCATTTTAATATTAAGGCTTTTCAATCCTGTTTAATTTTTTTTTTCTTACAGATTCCCTAAAAAAAACAAAAAAAGTTACTGCTGTTTAAAGTCTCAGATTTACACACACAGCATGTGTGACAAAATCACAATGAACAAGTATCAGATATACTAACATTTAGATAAGCTTTGGCCAGGATAAGGACTTGCTCCAGACCATGAGATAAAAGGAAAGGAACAAAGCATGTTTGGAAGGACAAGAGGCACTCCTGTCACAATAACAAATAGAGGATGACTGGATTGCTCTGACAATACCAACCATCCACAGAGTAGGTACAGTTTTATATTACCCTATTACAACTCATGGCACATTCAGCAACTTGTAAACATTGTTTTTAACTGTGCTCTCCTCCATAACAGGAACATATTAGGACCTTGGATGTAAAAGCCACAATTATCATTTTTCACCCTAATATATTATTACCTTACTCGCAGCACATGATCCTACGCGATAGTATTATATGGATTTTTACAACTCAGGAAAACAGAATCAGAGTTCGAGTAAACTATGGGGCCTAGAAACATGCCAGCAACAACAACAAAAAAGCTCACTTGTTTCTACTGCGTCACTCTCCACTGCCCACAGTCCATGGAGGTGTCACTCTCTCAGGCTACCGTTTACACTATGGGGATGAAATTCCTATGCTCCTTGGCTCTAGAGGCGAGAATGCCAAGTGAACAGCATTTGGCCAGTGCGTATGTTTTCTATGTTCCCTGTTCACATAATAATACGATTGTGATGAGCAGTGCAACCCGGAAAAAATGCAGTTTTCTGGATGGCACCACACTAGGGCTGCATCCAACTAATCGATATCAATGAGAATAGTTGTCAACTATTCTATCGATTAGTTGGTTGGATCCCCTAGCTTCCTCCTCCCCACTGGGAGGAGGGCGCAGCAAGCAGTGGGCGGATGCAATAGCCAGCCTGCTATTGCAATTTGAAATGGCCAATACCAGCCCACTACCTGCTCCATTTACATTCAGCTGCCGTCTGCGGAATCTTGCCACTTGCAGCTGTCATTCCCTGGCTGAAGCTATTCAGGGCCGGTGCACACCTAGGCGACACCCCATCGCACTGCAATTGTGCACGATTCCACGCATATTGCTGCACGGTCAGGAGTCGCCCAGGTGTGCACCGTTTGCGCCGTGGGTGCCATTATTTTCCAATAGCACCCCAGTTGCGCCGGGCGGCAAGCGCGTTCTCCTGCTGCGATTCCACGTGTGCTTACGATTGCGGCTAAAAACAGCCACGCGGCGTGTATTGCAGAAAAAAAAATAATGGCACCCACAGCACGATCGGTGCACACCTAGGCGACTCCTGACCGCACGGAATCGTGCACGATTGCCGCGCGGTGGGCTGTCGCGCCTAGGTGTGCACCGGCCCTCAAGTGCCATGTGTTTACAATACAATTATATATATTTTTTTTAAAAGTCATTTTCGATTTCGGCCTCACAAATTCTGTTGCGGGATGTGTGTTGCAGTGACATTCATTTCAATGGCACCCCAAACGCGCCTCCCACCCACAGTGTGATTGCCCGCACTGGAACACCTAGTATCTCAATGCCGTGCGTTCCAGTGCAGTGAGACTGCAAAAAAATGTGCATGTAGTTTTATTCTGAAATCAACTTTATGTTTCTAATACTGCATTTGTATATATTCTTTTTAAATTAAGGATGGTATTTAAATTTTTTTTCTCTGATTAAATCGAACAAAATAAAAATCGGCCAACTAATCAATAATGAAAACAATCATTAGTTGCAGCCCTACACCACACCTCACCGCTATGTGACCGGGAACCTGAATAGAGTGTACAGCTTGTACATGCCAAATAAAAAGGTAAAAAAATTTAAATAACTGATATGCCGAGACAGCACATTACAATGCCCACCCGCTAAAATTAAGCGTTTTAATGGTGTGATATGTATTGTAATGAGTGGGGTAGTGTGAACATGTGGGTTTTGCAATGTTTTAGACAAAGGAGCAACACCTTTGTGGTCCAGCAGCAAGGTAGGGATACAGTTAAAAGCAGGCAAATAGGTTTTTTTTTTTACCCTCACTAGAAATCCTGTGACTGGCGAGTTGCCACCAGCGAAATGACTGCTAGTGTGACATAGGCTAAAGCTGCTTACTTTAATAACTCTGGATCTAGATTTACTACTACTGAACAAGTTGCTAAAAGGGCATTTATTAAACAGTTAATCTTACTGCAAGAAAAACTGTAATGCACTATTAAGCACTCTTGTCTTAATACTCTGGTCATGGGTTTGAATCCCCACTTAGGACACTATCTGCAAGGAGTTTCCATGGGCTTCCCCTGGTTTTCTTCCACAATCCAAAAACCTGCTAGTAGTACGAGTGGAATCTTCCTAAGAAAATGCCTCTAGTGCGTCTGAATGTGGTAGAGACACAAGATTGTAAGCTCTTTTCGGTGACAGTGAAAGGATCTATGTGCTCAGTAAAAGCATTGTTTAATGTGTTAATGCTGTATAACCAAAGTAAAGGAACATAATACAACTCATGATAGCAAATTCATCTATACCTTGCTTCGCAATTTCCCTTTTGATTTGGCCTTCTGCTTCCGTTTTAGTTTCTTCTTGCTAAGAATTTTCTTATTTCTAAAAACAAGGGAAAAGAGAAGGAAATTAAACTTTACAATAGATGTATCACTTTTTGCAATAAACAAGCTGGTTAAACAGGCATCTTTATTAGAAGTGTTATCAGACATGTTGTACAAATTCTCAGGCGATTATAAATGTAAAATTTGCTTACATCTCAACAGCTAGCCGTTTCTTAGAATCACCCTACACATGTAAATGAGCCATAGTCCAGGCTAACACTTTCTACCTAGAGTCCAGAACATCCACAAATGATGAAGGGAAATATTCCAAGCAATGTTTCACCTTGATTGGCTTACAGGCCTGTTCACACCTTAACGCTGCACTATATGCACATTATCTGTGTGTTTAGCGCAAACCAGATGCACTGGTGCCTTGCCACTTCTCAAAAGCACTCCAACGCACCCCTGTGCAAACAGGGCTGTAATAACGTGCGTTCCCATATGATTAACGTATTGCATGAGTTACTTTTTTCATTGCATGGCAGCATAAAACACGTTACTGCAATACGCGCTGGAAGGTGTGTTGAGGTGCCATTGAGAATGAATAGCAATACACCAGTGCACCTAGCATGCTGTAGTGTGCGCTGTGTGACAGCATGTGCTAAACACATGGATCCCGCAAGTTTAGCACCATGCTATGGTGTGAACAGGCCCTTAATTGGACCATCTACGTCATGCTATCTACGTCATGTCTACATGTGTTGTATGGTTGTTATCCACCAATTCCAAAGGTGAACTTCCACTTTAATATAGTAGATTTTGGCTGTTCCATTCTGCGTTTACCCATTAAGTTCTATTTCCTATTTGAACAAAAAGGTATATGCATAAATTTACAATAGCTTTCCTAAAAATAAAAAAAGTTAACCAGTAGCACACATACATTTTCCGTGTAACAGTCTGCAGAAAGTGCACCACGAATATCAGCACCTACAGCAATCTAGTTCCAGTAACGCCATTTGTCGGGAAAGGAAGGAGTCAGAAAGCTTCTGGCACTTAAAGAAAAACCAATTTGCTTGTTTTACAGCAACACAATGCAAGCCAACACTGTCCAAGACAATTCCAGCGTCTTGGCTCTCCTTACCAAACCCTTCCCAACGTGCGAGCCTAGCAACAAAATCAGTCCCATAGCAACCACTCTCTGATGGGCCTACAGCAGTAGTGTGCTCACATCCATCCGTTTTGTTCTGTATTTATATGTGCCATAAAAATGGCCAACAAAACAGGAAAGAATATGGATATCCACTGAAACTATTATCAATGTAGTCCATGTGCAATATAATCCTCCCACAATGCTGCAAATGACAGGTAGAAAAATGTGGACAGAAAGCAATGTGAAAAAAACGAGAGGTGTCATGAAGATAAAGCAAACTAACCATACATTTGTGGGGGGGAAATAAAGCAACACAGGCTATTCACAGCAATAGCTGACATTAAGCAGATGGCACCTAACAGATGAAGGTAGAAAATACAGCATGCACAAAGTAAACAATATATTATGCAAGAAGCCTACATCGCTGAGCTTTCTTCAATCCATCTGTTTGTGTAAAGTCCATTTTCAAATAACTACATTCCAATCATGAAAAATCACAGATAAAACCCTGCACATGCTGAGGATAAAAAGGATTCCATCACTAAATGTCACCAGGAAATAAAAGAAGTCACTCCACCTATCTGTAGAACATATAGAGGAAAAGAAGGTCCCCTTTATCAAGGACAATCACTTTCATCCCGGTGGTTTTCAAATGGCAAAACGAGATCTGACAATTCTGTATACAGCATATGCTCAACATTTCTAAAAAGAAAACTGGGCTGGAAACGCTAAAAGGTTACATTAATAAGCTCCTCCCACCAGCCAAACCCTTAGGCCCCATTCACATGTAGCGACATACCTTTGCAGCGGCCGGGATAGCGCGACTTTCGGGGCGACGTTCCAGCGACGGTAGCGCGACCTTCTCCGTCGGGCTCCATAGAAAAAAAGCAAAATCGAGCAAAATCCGCCGAAAAAAGGGTCCGGTAGAAGCGACTTGCGACCGCGACGTGGAGCTAAGACAGCTCCATTGACTATCATTAGCCGGCGTCTTCTCGCGATATCGCGCAGCAAAAATGCGTGAAATCGCGCAATAAGTCGCTACATGTGAACGGGGCCCAATATATTTTTTTTTCTTAGGAAAAGTCTGTCTGCCATCTGTGAGGACAATTAGGAAGAACCGTACATAGATGTATCCCAACTCCTCCTCCACCATCGTAGGAGAGGATGTAATGCTTTGTTGAAACCAATATCCATATGGTGACAGGATGCCCAAGTCCAGTGTATGCAAACACTAACTTCCATTATGGTCGAAAACAAGCCATCTCTAAATATCCGATCTCTGTTTAAGGGCTGGTTCGCACCACAAACGGTGCGTTCCAGAGCGGTCAGCCTCTGAAACGCACTGTATCACAACCCGTCCGGCTCCCTGCTGCAAGCACTATTTCTGCAGATCGCACTGAACCGGAACACAGGCACCGATGTGCCAGGCGTTCTAGTGCGTGCAATTGGACTGCCGGCAGGGGGGCGTGGCTGCAGTGCCATTGAATTAACTGCACCACCACACCTCCTCCCACCCCTGAATGGAGGGACCCAGCCATGTTGCGATACAGTGTGTTCCAGTGCCCTCAGCACTCATCGGTCATTATAACTCACCTCTGATGCCTTGTATGGGCACTCATGCAACCCCAGGTCTGCACCACAGTGGTTTAAAAGTTTGTACCTCCGCTCCCGCAATTAGACTTCATCATTTATTTATGGGTACAAAGATGTTAACACTTCAACAACTACATACTAAGTGGGGTGTTCACCCTCTGGACTTTTGGCATTATATACAGATCCTACATTTCACATTTTCCCTTCCGGAGTCAATTAGCTCCAAACCTGATATCTACCAGCTGGAAACTCTCCAATCTTTGGGCGAACATGCTTGGCATTGAGTTTCTCAATTGTACTAACTTCTTCAAACAAAATCAAACGCTCCTCCATCTGATTTATCTCTATGGGAGACTGAGTTTTCGACCACTTTATCTGCTGAACAATCAATCCGACAGGATTCTACTCCTCACCTCTTAGTAATCAAATCGTGGAATCTGCTTCCAAATTTTTAGCCCAGCGGTATTATACTCCTGCACGTATGAGCTCCATTTCTCCTACAGCATCACCTACCTGTTGGAGGGGGTGTGGTTATAGGGGTCAATTTTCTCATTTGTGGTGGTATTGTGGATTGGTTTTGTAAAATTGATCACTTGAGACTGATGGAGCAACCAACATACGCCACTCAAGATAATTCTGCCCCGTTTGAAAAAAACATGGCAACCCTGGATCGACTTCAAACTTACACCACTTTACTTGCACAGTGTTACTGGGTATAATAATTTGGTATTGTGTATTGTTACCCTAATGAAGTTGTGCATTTTATACATGCTTCTACTGACTTTGGGATACTCATGCTCCACCTCTCTTTCTCCCTCTTCAACTTTCTTCCGTCTCCCCCCACCTCCTCTTTCCTAGTCTTTCTCCCTTCTTTGACAGGTCTACCTCATTTCTCATTGACCTCTTCTACTGTGCTTTGAATTTTGGACATCAGACTCCTCTATGCCTAGTCATGTGAATGTTGATATTGACTACTTGTACTTGGTGAAATGTGAATTCCCCTTACATTTTTTTTTATCTTGACCAACACCAAAGTCTTGTTTTATTTGCGATTCTGTCATAGTATAAAACTGTGGATTCTAACCATTGTGGGTGCTGGTTGTGCGAATACAGTAGACAGCAGTGGAGACTTCTCCTCCCCCCCCCCCCCCCGCCCCC